>NC_140990.1:273793572-273981049 GCF_052327205.1 Somniosus microcephalus | reverse complement strand
CCCAGCCGCTCTCTCTCTTCCCCCCCAGTCGCTCTCTCTCTCTTCCCCCCCAGTCGCTCTCTCTCTTCCCCCCCCAGTCGCTCTCTCTCTTCCCCCCCAGTCGCTCTCTCTCTTCCCCCCCCAGTCGCTCTCTCTCTTCCCCCCCCCAGTCGCTCTCTCTCTTCCCCCCCGTCGCTCTCTCTCTTCCCCCCCGGTCGCTCTCTCTCTTCCCCCCCGGTCGCTCTCTCTCTTCCCCCCCGGTCGCTCTCTCTCTTCCCCCCCCGTCGCTCTCTCTCTTCCCCCCCCGTCGCTCTCTCTCTTCCCCCCCCCAGTCGCACTCTCTCTTCCCCCCCCAGTCGCTCTCTCTCTTCCCCCCCCAGTCGCTCTCTCTCTTCCCCCCCCAGTCGCTCTCTCTCTTCCCCCCCCAGTCGCTCTCTCTCTTCCCCCCCCAGTCGCTCTCTCTCTTCCCCCCCCAGTCGCTCTCTCTCTTCCCCCCCAGTCGCTCTCTCTCTTCCCCCCCCAGTCGCTCTCTCTCTTCCCCCCCCAGTCGCTCTCTCTCTTCCCCCCCCAGTCGCTCTCTCTCTTCCCCCCCCAGTCGCTCTCTCTCTTCCCCCCCAGTCGCTCTCTCTCTTCCCCCCCAGTCGCTCTCTCTCTTCCCCCCAGTCGCTCTCTCTCTCTCTCTCTCTTCCAACAACAACATGCCCTCAAAAAAGCCTTGGCAACGCCGGGCACCCCCAGTTAGTATACTTATAAAACACCTTGGGATTTTCCTTTATTTTGCCCGCCAGTGTTTTTTCATGCCCCCGCTTCGCTCTCCTAATTTCTTTTTTAAGTACACCCCTGCACTTTCTGTACTCCTCTGGGGCTTCCACTGTTTTTAATCCTTTGTATCTGCCAAAAGCCCCCCTTATTTTCCTAATCCATTCTTGTATATCCCTTGACATCCAGGGTTCCCTGGGCTTGTTGGTCCCACCCTTGACCTTTACGGGAACATGTTCATGTTGCCGTTGTACTCTCTCTATTTCCTTCTGAAAGACTCCCACTGCTCTAATGTGGATTTTCCTACACTTATCTGATGCCAGTCCACTTTGGCCAGATCCTGCCTTATCATAGTAAAATCAGCCTTCCCCCAATTTAGAACCTTTATTTACCTCAGGAGGACATAGACAGACTGGTAAAATGGGTAGACAAGAGGTGGATGAAATTTAATGCAGATAAACATTTTGGTAGGAATAATGAGGAGAGGCAATATGAACTAAATGATACAATTTCAAAGGGGATGCAGGAGCAGAGAGACCTGGGGGTATATGTACACAAATCTTTGGTGCAGGACAAGTTGAGAAGGCTGTTAAAAAGATTTTGTGATCCTTGGCTTTATTAATAGAGGTATCGAATAAAAAAGCAAGGAAGCTATGCTAAACCTTTATAAAACACTGATTAGGCCTCAGCTGAAGTATTGTGTTCAATTCTGGGTACCACACTTTAGGAAGGATGTCAAGGCTTGGAGAAGGTGCAGAAGAGATTTACTAGAATGGTACCAGTTATGTGGAGAGGCTGGTGAAGCTGGGGTTGTTCTCCTTAGAGCAAAGAAAGATAAGAGGAGATTTAATAGAGGTGTTCAAAATCATGAAGTGCTTTGATAGAGTAAATAAGGAGAAACTGTTGCCAGTGGCAGAAGGGGCAGTAACCAAAGGACACAGATTTAAGGTAATTGGCAAAAGAACCAAAGGTGACATGAGGAAACATTTTTTATGCAGCGAGTTCTTGTAACCTGGAATACACTGCCTGAAAGGGTGGTGGAAGCAGATTCTATAGTAACATTCAAAAGAGAATTGGATAAATACTTGAAGAAAAGAGTTTACAGGGCTACGGGGAAAGAGCAGGGGAGTGAGAGTAATTAGATAGCTCTATCAAAGAGCTGGCACAGGAACAATGGGCCAAATGGCATCCTTCTGTACTGTATCATTCTATGATTCTATGATTTGGATCATTGTGCCTGTACCGGCTCTTTGAAAGAGCTATCCAATTCGTCCCACTGTCCTGCTCTTTCCCCCTAGCCCTGCAATTTTTATTTTTCACCATTTATCCAATTCCCTTTTGAAAGTTACCACGGAATCTGCTTCCACCACCCTTTCAGGCAGTGCATTCCAGATTATAACAACTCACTGCGAAAAATGTTCTCCTCATCTGTTGCCAATTCTTTTACCAATTACCATAAATCTGCGTCTTCTGGTTATTGATCTTCCAGCCAGTGGAAACAGTTTCTCCCTATCTACTCTATCAAAACCCTTCAGAATTTGAACACTTCTATTAAATCTCTTCTTAACCTTCCCTGCTCTAAAGAGAACAATCCCAGATTCTCTAGTCTCCCGACATAGCTGAAGGTCCTTCATTCCTGGTACCATTCTAGTAAATCTACTCTGCACCTTCTCTAAAGTCTTCATATTATTGTAATACTGTGGTGTCCAGAATTGAAAACAATGCTCCAACTGTGGACTAACCAGTGTTTTATAAGCGTTTAGCATAACTTATTTATTTTTATACTCTATGCCTCTATTTATGAAGCCCAGGGCCCCAATGCTTTTTAAATAGCTTTATCAACTTGCATTGCCACCTTCAAAGATTTGTGTACGTAAACCCCCAGGTCTCTCTGTTCCTGCACACCCTTTACACTCATACCATTTATTTATATTGCCTCTCCTCATTACTCCTTACGAAATACATCACTTCACATTTCTCTATTAAATTTCATCTGCCATGTGTCTGTCCATTTCACCAGACTGTCTGGGCTCGATTTTAACCACCCTGAGGAGGTGGGTTTGGAGGCGGGTCAGAAGCGAAATCGGAAAAAATGGCTTCAGACGCAACCCGCCTCCATCCCGCCCCCACGTGATTTCCGTGAGTGTCAGGTCAGCCGCTCCCAAACTGGCCCAACGGGAACCAGTGGGACAGGTAGTTAAGGCAGTTTTTATAGTGGTTTCCCATTTTTGTGCTTCTGGCTCCTGTTTCCCGTCTTGTCAGAGACACGCCAGCTACAAGGATACGAGTTTCTCGGGCATGATTTGTAGTCATTGGTGCAGCACTTTAAAAGTACTCCTGCAACATGGCTGACATTCAAATGCAACAACTTTGTTGTTGGAGGTTTGAGATGAGATTTTGCAAATCTACTGACCTTGTGACTGTTCAAGCTGACACCCAGCTGCAGTGTGACCTGATTGGAATAATTTCAGGCCACTTTAAGCTTCTTGCCTCAACTGAAATCTATAGCAACGGGATGGGAATCATTTACATCCTCTCATCCTCATCGGCAGATTCAGAGGAAGAGCAGCCGCGGCTGCACCACAACCAGCCACAACAGCAGCACCAGGAGCACCAACCTCCTCCTCACCCACCTGATGCTGCACTGGACACAGGGCATCAGCCCATCACAAAATTGCTGGCCAGGAGGCATCACCATGGCCAGATTTTCTTCACTTGATACTATAAACCCTGGCTGCCACATGATGCACCAGGTTGACGCCATCCCACACCAGCACCGTGAAGCATCCCTTTACTGTCCAAGCCATTCCATGCACACACATCACTATAGCGGGGTGGTGGGGGGGCGCAGAGTTATGACTGAACAATCACTGGAACTCAGTAGGACACGTCTCAATGTGCGCTCAGATCTGTCCAATAAGGGGCACTTTTGGAAAAAGATATTACACTGTATGATAACACATTACCAGAAACTTCACATGGACATTGGCTAAACCGCTCAACCTACCCTTGTGTCTTGCTAGTTGGTATGCTTGCAGTAGGATGAGGGTGACTGTGAGGTGTGGCTAGTGAGATGGGGAAGTGCTAAAGTAGATAGAGAGGGTTGGTTGGAGGTTCAAGGTAAATTGGTGTCCTGGGGAGGTCTTTTCTGCCCTTGGAAGGGAAGAGAACCTCCCTGCGTGCTGTGACTCCCTCCATAAGCATATGGGGCTAGTCATTGGAGAGCCTGGGTGCAAGTGTTCACCTTTGTGCAGTGATTGTCAGTGTTTCCAGCACCTCAATGCTGTCAAACACTGACAGATCAACTGTCAAGATAAAATTGTGCATGGTCCCTTAAAGGAAACCGGCAGATGACGCGTCATTAAATGACATCATCAGACCCGCCTCCTATTAATTGGCCGGTAAGCCTGCAGGGTGAGCTTAACAAGGCCAATCAAGGGAAAATCATGTCTTCAGAGCAGAGGCAGCTGGGGGCGGGACCAGAACCTGGAAACCAGCTGACCCGCCCCCATCCCGCCTCCAGAATTAAATTTGCAGCCTCTATGTCCTGCTGACATCTGCTACTATTTTCATCACTGTTTACTACATTTCCAAGCCTTGTGTCATCAGCAAACTTTGAAATTTTGCCTCCTATACCAAAGTCCAGGTCATTAATATATATCAAAATGAGCAGTGATCCTAATACCAACCCCTAGGGTATACCTTTGCACACTTATCTCCATTTTATGTGGAATACTAAATTTGAATGATCAGTTTGATAGTTGATGTTAATCTTTCAAGATATAAAATCTAATTCTATTTTTATTGTCCAAATTATATGCTGTTGAGAGAATCTTTCAACAATTCATAAGGTTTAAATCTCTCTGTCATAATTCAATTCTGGTAACCCCATAATATAGGCTCTAAGATGCTATATGGGTTATTTTGTCAGGAAGTGCCAGTCAGTAGATCCAGTGCCAGTATTGATACCAGGTGTATCTTTTAGATAGCCAAATTTAAACAAAATTATTCTTAGGATATGGGTGTCACTGGCAAGACCGACATTTTATTGCCCATCCTTAGCTGCCCATGAGAAGGTGGTTGTTGGCCTTCGTCTTGAACCTCTGCAGTCCGTGTGCTGAAGGAGCTCCCACAATGTTGTTCGGTAGGGAGTTCCAGGATTTTGACCCAGCGACAATGAAGGAATGCCAATGTATGGCCAAGTCGGGACGGTGTGTGACTTGGCAAGAACTCTGCTGCCCTTGTCCTGCTGGGCAGGTTTGGGAAGTGCTGCCAAAGAAGCCTTGGTGACTTGCTGCAGTGCATCCTGTAGATTGATAGTACACACCGCAGCCATGATACGCTGGTGGTGGATGGAATGGATATTTAAACTTGTGGATGGGGTGCTAATCAAATAGATTGCTTTATCCTGGATGGTGTCAAGCTGCTCAAGTGATGTTGCAGCTGCACCCATCCAGGCAAGGGAAGAGTAATTCCATCACACTCTTGATTTGTACCTTTTTAGGTGGTAAAGAGGCTTTAGGGAGTCAGGAGGTGAGCTACTCATTGCAAATACCCTGCCTCTGACCTGCTCTAGTAGCCACAGCATTTATATGGCTGGTCCAGTTGAATTTCTGATCAATGGTGACCCCAAGGATGTTGATGATGGGGGAATTTATGACAGTAATGCCATTGAATGTCAAAGGGAGGTTGTTAGGTTCTCTCTTGTTGGAGATGGTCATTGCCTGACAGTTGTGTGGCGTGAATGTTACCTGCCATTTTTCAGCCCAAGCTTGGATGTTGGTCAGGTCTTGCTGCATGCGGGCATGGACTGTTTCAATGCCTGAAGAATTTTGAAGGGAAATCATCAGTGAACAGCCCCACCTCTAACCTTATGATGGAGAGAAAATCATTGATGAAGCAGCTGAAGAAAGTTGGGCCTAGGATGCTGCCCTGAGGAAATCCTGCACCGATATCCTGAGGCTGAGATTATTGGTCTCCAACAACAACAACCATCTTCCTTTGTGCCGGGTATGACTGCAGCCACTGGAGAGTTTTCCCCTGATCCCCATTGACTTCTGTTTTACTAGGGCTCCTTGGTCAGTCGAATGCTGCCTTGATGTCAATGGCATTCACTCTCACCTCACCTCTAAAATTCAGCTCTTGTGTTAATATTTGGACCAAAGCTGTAATGTGGTCTGGTGCTGAGAGGCTCTGGTGGAACCCAAACTGAGCATCAGTGACTAAGTTATTGCTGAGTAAGTGCTACTTAATAGAACTGTTGATGACTCCTTCCATCACTTTGCTGATGATTGAAAGTAAGTAGGCCGATAGGGTGGTAAGTGGCCAGGTTGGATTTGTCCTGCTTTTTGTGGCCAGGACTTACCTGGGCAGTTTTCCATATTGTCTGGTAGATGCCAGTGTTGTAGCTGGCCAAGAAAGATCATCCACTCAGCAGGTGTTTGAGAATGCTTCAGCCTTTTGCATTATTATGCTGAGCTCCACAATCATTGAGGATGGGGATGTTCATGGATCCTCCTCCTCATGTTAGTTGCTTAATTGTCCACCACCATTCGCCACTGGATGTGGCCGGACTGCAGAGCTTTGATCTGATCCGTTGGTTGTGGGATCGCTTAGCTCTGTCTATAGAATGCTGCTTCATAGATTGTAGCTTATATATATATACATTTGAGCTTTCTTTTAGTAAGTTAAAACCAAACTGTAAGGATTCAGGAAACTAGCACTCTTGAAGTTGGGTATGCACAGTAAAGGGTATTTTCTGCTCTGTGATGCTACTGTTGACCAAAAGAAGACTGGAGCAAACAGGTGATCAAGACGGGTAGAGAGTGCCAACAGATGACAGTAGAAGATGTCTGCTGAGCTAGCTGCCTGCGGTGATGTGTATAAACACAGCCATTCGGTAATGAATCGTCAATACATGAAACATTTGTGCAGTGTATACGGGTATGTTCATGTTTGATGCCAATCATAATCAACACATGATTAATATTGTACACACTAGCTGGTTTGTGCATCTCTACAACCTCCTGAGGCCCAATATCTTTGAAAACCTCCCTCCGCTCTGTTCATATATTGTTAAAGTGATCTGTGAGGGTTCACCACACATTACACTCCTATGTGAGCTTTGCCTTAAAACATAAGCACAGTGCGGATTGAGACAGGGGGTTATGAGCTCCAATACATTCTCTTTGTTGTCATGGCATGTGCATTGTAATTTGCCACAGCCTCTTATTCTCTTTTATACCCATTCCTTCATTCTTCTTAACATTACCGTTGCATGAGTACAGTGTTTATTTGCACCTATCTGCAACCATTTACACTTTAACTTTATCTCCATCAGTACTTTTTGCTGGTATTGTTCTATCCTTAGCTTTGTGACAAAGCAACAACTTGCATTTATGTAGTGCCTTTAACACAATAAAATATTCCAAGGCGCACTAAGCTGAAAAGCGGAAGAGAGACTTTGGAGGAGAATGGTGTGATCAGCCGTATCAAAGACTGCAGACAGGTTGAAAAGGATGAGGAGGGTTAGTTCACCATGTTCACAGAAACACAGGATCAAGGAGGCTTTGAGAAAGTACTCATGCTCATGTACTCGTGCAACGGTAATGTTAAGAAGAATGATGGAACGGGTATAAAAGAGAATAGAAGGCTGTTGCAAATTACAATGCACACGCCTCCTTGAAAAAGTGCAACATCCCCACTGACACCTGGGAATCCCTGGCCCAAGACTGCACAAAGTGGAGGAGAAGCATCCGGGAAGGCGCCGAACACCTTGAGTCGCTTCGCTGGGAGCAAGTGGAAGCCAAGCACAAGGAGCACATGTCAACCCAAGCACCCCACCCACCCGCCCCTTCAACCACTGTCTGCCCCACCTGTGACAGAGACTGTAGGTCCCGCATTGGACTCATCAGTCACCTGAGAACTCATTTTTAATGTGGAAGCAAGTCATCCTTGGTTCCGAGAGACTGCCTAAGAAGAAGAAGAACATAGGATGTCATTTATAACTTTAATTAGGGTTGTTTCAGTGCTGTGTTGGGTTGGAAACCTGATTGGAGAGATTCAAACATGGAGTTATGGGAAAGATGGGCACGAATTTGGGAGGCGACAACATGTTCAAGGACTTTGGAGTGAAGGTCAAAGATGTGTCACGGTTGGGGTTTTTGAGGAAGGGGATGATGATGGTAGATTTGAAAGGGAAGGGGCAGTACCTGACGGCAGTTTCACTTAGTATGGGTTCCACGAAGAGAAGTTAGGTGGTCAGCAGTTTAGTAGGAATAGGGTAGAGAGAGCAGCAGGTGGGTCTCACGAACAAGTTGAGCTCTGAGGGGGCATGAGGGGAGTTAGGAGAAACTAGAGAAATATGTGAGCTCAGGGCTAGGGCAGAGGGGGGCCTTGGGGGAAGTTTGGCTTGGTGAACAAGAGGAAGGGTGGGATACGACAGAGGCAGCTGAACAGATGGTCTCAATCTTAGTGATAAAGAGGTCTATGAGCTCTTTGCACTTGATGGCCCAGGTTGGTGACAGGGGTTTTCGGAGATGGTTGGAGAAAAGAAGCTGGGGGAGGTAAGTAGGGCCTGATAGTACTTGATGTGGTTCAGCCAGATCTGGCGATGAATGGCTAAAGCAGTTGTCCGCCATAAACATTCAAGTCTATATCCCTTGGACATAAGGGAGCAAAGATGGGGGCCGAACCAAGGAGTACAACCAGGGTGGAAGAGAATAAGGCCTAAAAAATTCAGTTGCTTTGTGCCTCCCGTTAGCGCCCTAAGAGGGTGCCAACGGGGCGCAAAGTAACTAGCGCCCGGACGCGGCGCCACCAACGCCTCCCGCAAAATTCAGTCGGAGGTTAGCGGCGGCGGTAACCATTAGCGTCTGTGGTGTTGCACCACCGCGGATGACGTCATCGCTGTGCGCAGTGCCCCACTCGCGCCCTGGCCGCGATCTTCGGTAGCGCCCCCTGACTTACCGCCGGACGCTATGTCCAACGGGGTCAGGGGGGCCTACCTGCGACTGGGGCGGCGCTAATTAAAGGGAAGGGGCTGGGCGGCCACTTTTGTTGCTGGCCACCTGCCAGCACCTGCCCCCTCTGCCATCCTCAGCCTCCTCTGAAGCCCCCCCGCGGAGTGCCGGCTACGCTCTGTGAGCCCGGCACTTCTCTTGAGTGCCGGGCTCTTTTGCCGGCACTCTGATCCCTGGTGGCCCAGCTGGGCCCCGGGTCGTGCTGCGCAAGGCCCCTCCCCTTTGAGAAGGGGAGGAAGGCCTGCAGTACCACGGCACAATAAGCCGCAGAGCGTGGCGCTGCAGCACGTAGCGCCGCGATATTCACTCACAGTGCCCCAAGAGGGAGGCGGGGCGCTTCCACTAGCACCGGGCTTCCCTCTTGGGGCGCTACCAATGAATTTCGGCCATGGGGGTGCTAATTTTTTTGGGGCACTGCGAAGTTAGCGCCCCAAAGGGGGCGCGAGTCAATTTTTCCCCTAAGTGTTTTACTGGGGACCAGGGCATCAAAGGTGGTGGTGAGGGTGTGATAGAGCAGAATGGTAGCTGCAGACGTATTGTGGTGAATGGAGGACCAAAGGCGAGACAGTTGGGAGTTTGTAAGTGCCATTGTAAGTACCATAAACACTGAGGAGAGAAGAAAGAGACATGTCACCTCCCCCACCCTAATTTTTTTTCTCTCATAAGTTATACTGCACTGTATTACCCCAGTTCCTGAGAGTTCCCCTTTCTTCCCTCACCAACTCATTTTGTCAGTAATTGTGCCTCTGCTTGGCAATGCTTCTTCGATAACTCTTTGAGTTGATCCAATCTCTGACTTATTTCAATTTATCTTGCCTACTTATAATGGTTGTAAGCAAAACAAAGTCCAACAGGATCTCAATAAGGGAGGGGAAGAGTACTGAACCAGCCTTTGTTACATTGTTGCAAACCTTTCACTGGAATAGGTCTGAGAACAGATTGTTTTTAGCCATTCCTGGCTTGCATATGGAATGGCAAGAGCTGCCAATAAGGGATGGAGAGATAAATATATATAGTACTAGCTGGGGGGGCCCGGCGTTGCCAGGGCAGTTTAGAGGGCTGCGCGGTTGACGGCCGGCCGCTGCCACTCCCCCGCTCTGTGTCTCGGGCCGCGCGGTTGACGGCCGCCCGCTGCCGCACCCCCGCTCTGTGTCTCAGGCCGAGCGGTTGTGAGGCCCGGCCTGAGTGACCCCAACTCACCTCCCGCTCCGGCGGGCCGACGAAGCTGCCCCGCTCGCTGTTGAGGAAAAGCAGGGGAAAAAATGGTGGCGACGTTTCGGGAGGCTGCAGGATTAGGTCCCACCCGTGATGCACCGATTGGTCAACCATCAGGTCACTGAACTGTAGGATTGGTCAACCATCACGTCACTCAACGCTAATGAGCAGTAGGATTGGTCAACCGCTAATGAGCAGATTTTTGAACGTTTTTTGTATACTGTCCGAACAATTTTTGGCTGACCAAAAAGTAAATATGCCTATAACACTCCCCTGATCATCAGCTTTCTTTTGATATAACATATGTGTAGGTACGCACTATAACTTTTGAGTGTATAGCAGACAGACAGACATACAGACAGACATACATACATACAGACAGACAGACAAACCAACTGCTTTATATATATAGATTTGGGGTACTGATGAAGGGTCAGAGATGTTGCCTGACCTGGCGAGTGATTTCAGCATTTTCTGTTTTTATTCCAGATTTCCAGCATCTGCAGCATTTAACATTGGCCCAAAAATTCAGGTCGGGGGCTTCCCACGGGTGTAAGCCCCCGACCTGCACTTACCTTGCGCGCCGGCCATTGAGCTGTGGGCCCCCATGGAATTCCGATCCTGGGCCTCCTCCAACTGCCGGCGCGCAGTGCTTGCGTATCCCAGGGGCGCAGTTAGTTCGATGCGTCCCCGGGATCACGTGGGCCATGGGGGAGCCAATCGGAGCAGGGAATGCTTCATTCATAAGTTTGACAGGAAGGGCTGTCAAACTTATAAATACTATAAGCCCCAAAACATCACTAAATCTTCAATAATTTTTTTTTTAAATCACATTATTTATGTCGTGTATGTGCCTTTAAGAGCCCCATGTGTGCTGTAATGCCGGTAATGGCCACTCGGGCTATATAAGCCTGTATATTGTGTTATATCCATTAGTACCCCCCCAGACTTTGCTTCGTAAACACCTATGAACCAACTCCTGTCTTCAGTGTCTCTATCAACACACGGACACTACAGTGGCGACGAAGTGGAAACGGACTTACCTGCAATTCGGCAGCACCTCAAGGACATCGATTCCTCGGGCGTCCAGAAGACTCAAGAAAGTGAAAGAAGCTGTGGTTTCACCAGCTGGCCAAGCTGGTGGCAGGTACTGCGCTGATCCTTCCTGGGCGCCAGGCTGGGGCTCCAGCGGCTGGCTCTGCAGCTGGGACAGGCAGCGAAATCAGAGGCAAGCAGTGACAGACGGGGAGGGAGCACTCGGGAGACGGCCGGCGCTGCAAGCGGGTCGGCGTTCAGACCTAGAGAGAAAGTCCGGCGGGAACGAGTCTACAAATGTAAATAAATTTTAAAAAAAGAAAAAGAACGGAAACTGCGGGAAACAGCTTTGTCATCGGCAGCGGCGGCGGGAAAGCGCGGGAAGCACCATATCTTTTCTGCAGACAAGAAAGAAAAGCGCGGGAAGCGCCATATCTTTTCTAAGATGCCTAAGTCTGGCAATATTGATGCTTTTGATAGCGAAATAGAGGATTGGACCATATATGTGGAAAGAGTAGAGGTATATTGCACTGCAAATGGAATAGAAGATGAAAAAAAAGCTTCAGTACTGCTGAATCTAATGGGCGCAATGGCATACGGGCTGTTACGAAATTTAATCACTCCAGCCAAACCAAAGGACAAGGATTTTAAAGAAATTGTTGATACCCTGCAGGAGCACTTAAACCCAACACCACTGCTGATAGCGGAATGATTCAAATTCTTCAAGAGAAATCAACACAAGAATGAAAGTAACGCTGATTACCTCACCGAATTAAGAAAGCTATCAAAATACTGCCAATTCGGGGCAGGACTAGCAGATTATCTTCGAGACAAATTCGTCTGCGGTCTCTTAAGTGAAGGAACACAAAAAAGGCTGCTTTCTGAAAAAGATTTAACACTGGACAAGGCTTTCAGTATGGCTGTGTCATACGAAGCAGCAGCAAGAGGAGCTGCAGAGATACAACAAAAGACACAGGACTTCGGCACCCATGAAATGACACAGGGTTTCGAAAAATGTTATCGCTGCGGCAGATCCACCCATAACCAGAGGGACTGCTGGTTCAAGGACAAAGCATGCAGGCAATGCGGAAAGATTGGACACATTGCACGGGTATGCCGATCTGGACAAAATAAATCCACAGACAGGAAAAAAAAAAATCAATAAAGAAAAGTACAGAAAGGTACAAATGATGATGGACAGTAGCTCCGAAGACCAGAAGAGCGATAGCGACTCCGAAAACAAGAGACTAAGCTGTCTCAAATTACATAATGTACTTGCCAAAGATGATTACCAGACCATTTGGGTTACTCTCACGATAGCAGGGTCCCCAGTTAAAATGGAACTAGATACAGGATCAGCTCTGACCGTAATAAATCGACGGGATTACGAGAGGCTATTTCCGCATATACCTTTAAAAGACACATCCATTATCTTAAAAACATATACGGGGCAGAAAGTATACCCCAAAGGAAAAATAAGGGTGCCTGTTGTATACAACGGCAAGGAAATACAAAAGTTGCATTTATACATTCTACAAGATGGTGGCCCACCGCTGTTAGGACGTGAATGGATCAGGAAAATACGTTTAGACTGGCACTCCATTCAGGCACTGACGGTGACCAGTAAGAAAAAAAACGATGATGACATCATACCTGAACGATTAAAAGACATCTTGGCCAACGCCAAAGAAAAACTAGGAACCTTGAAAGGCATCACCGCCTCAATAAAAGTGGAAGATGCAGCAATTCCCAAGTTTTTTAAAGCAAGACCAGTGCCATACGCAATTCGTCCAGCAGTCGAGGCAGAGCTGGAGAATTTGGAAAATGCAGGCGTATTATCCAAAATAGATTGGAGCGAGTGGGCAACACCCATCGTTCCAGTCATGAAGAAAGCATTGAATAATAATAAATCTGAAGAACAGAGAAAAATTCGCATCTGTGGAGACTTCAAGGTGACGGTAAACCCGGTCCTTCACACGGTACAGTATCCTCTTCCAAGGATAGAAGATATTTTCGCCTCACTATCCGGAGGGAAACATTTCACCAAAATTGACTTGGCACAGGCATATCTACAGATGGAGGTTGAAGAGGCCTCTAAAAAATATCTCACGATAAATACACACAAAGGTCTGTACCAGTACAATCGACTAGTTTTCGGAGTAGCATCCGCTCCAGCTATCTGGCAAAGAGCTATGGAGCAAGTCCTCCAAGGGATTCCGGGAACTCAATGCTACCTGGACGACATCCTTGTAACAGGAGAAAACGACAACGAGCACCTTGCCAATTTGGAGCAGGTGCTCACTAGGCTGAGAGAACGGGGCCTACGAGCAAATCGCCCCAAGTGCGAATTTTTCCGAAATCAAATATCATGTGGCCACATAATAAATAAGGAAGGGTTGCATAAGTCACCTGAAAAAATTGAAGCGGTCATAAAAGCCCCAGCACCTGAAAATGTTTCACAATTAAGGTCGTTCCTGGGATTAATAAATAACTATCATAAATTTTTACCGAACTTATCAACTCTTCTACACCCTCTTAATGAACTGCTACAAACAGGAGTAATTTGGAAATGGAACGAAGACTGTAAACGTGCCTTCCATAAATGCAAAGACTTAATCACATCCGAAGAAGTTTTGGCTCATTACAACCCATCACTGCCAATCAGACTGGCGTGTGATGCATCCCCTTACGGCATAGCAGCAGTATTATCGCATAAATTCCCTGATGGCTCGGAACGGCCGATAGCTTTTGCGTCACGCTCATTGAACTCAGCTGAGCGTAACTATGCCCAAATCGACAGGGAAGCACTCAGCCTGGTATGGGGAGTGAAGAAATTCAACCATTACCTACACGGACAAAAATTTACCTTGTTGACTGACCATCAACCCCTCATCTCCATATTCAACCCTAAAAAGGGTGTTCTCATTATGACAGCGCAAAGGCTACAGAGGTGGTCCCTTTTTCTAGGGGCACACCAATACAACATAGAATACAAAGGATCAAAACAGCATGGGAATGCTGACAGTTTATCGCACCTACCGTTGCCAACGGTAGAAGAGGCACCTACAGTAGACCCAGTGGAGATGTTCCACTCTACCATAGTAGAATGTCTACCAGTAACAAATTCTGCCATTGAAAGGGAGACAAGAAATGACCCGACTCTCTCACGGGTCTACGATTTAACAGTGAAGGGATGGCCAGCACATGGCGAACCACTGTTGCCAGCATTCTCGCAAAGAAGAGAACAGCTGTCAGTGTGCCGAGGAACCTTGATGTGTGGATCCAGAGTGGTGATTCCACCCAAACTCCAGGATAAAGTGCTAAAGAAGCTTCACGAGGGGCATCTGGGTGGGGTGAAAATGAAGAACCTAGCCAGGGCGTTTGTATGGTGGCCAGGTATCGATGGAGACATCGAAGAAATGACCAAGAGCTGCCTAGGATGCCAGAAGGTCCAAAACGTTCCACCACAAGCCCCTCTACATCCATGGGAGTGGCCCTCATCTCCCTGGCAAAGGGTACACATCGACTTTGCTGGTCCATTTATGGACTCAATGTTCTTAATCGCGGTTGATGCACACTCCAAGTGGCCGGAGGTAATAAAGATGTCCTCCACCACCACGGAAAAAACCATCACAGTATTAAGGACTATATTTGCCAGGAATGGGCTGCCGGAACAGATCTGTTCTGATAATGGACCGCAATTTGTGTCCGAAGAATTCAGGAAGTTCTTAAAAAACAATGGGGTTAAGCACTACACGTCCGCCCCATACCATCCCGCCACCAATGGATTGGCTGAAAGGTTTGTCCAGACCTTCAAGAAGGCCATAAAGGCCATGGGTAATGAAGACATAAAACTTCAGCACAAGGTGGATAACTTCTTGTTCGCATACAGGAATGCAACACATATGGTTACCAACCAAACTCCCGCCATGATGTTCTTCAATAGAAACCTAAGATGCCGGCTGGATTTGGTCAAGCCCAACATCAGAAGGGACGTGGAGAACCGGCAGTTTCAAGGCATGAATGAAAGGCCAACTAGAACCTTCCAGGTAGGTCAACAAGTTTTGGCCCGGGACTACCGTACCGAGAAATGGCAGCCTGGAACTATCTGCACATGACTAGGACCACTGATGTATACCGTGGACATCGGAGAAAGCATAATAAGGCGCCATGCTGACCAAATCATAGAGTCATCCGAAAAGGGACAACCTACACCACAACTCTATACGCCTAACGATGAAGTAGAGATACCCATATCTACCTCCGATCCGGTGATACTGGAACTCGATGAACCCGACACTGGCATTCAAGCCGAATCAGCCTTGCCAAAAGAACCTACTACACCACCAGAAACTACTACACCACCGAGGCGTTATCCGGACCGAGTCAGGAAGCCTCCTGAGAGACTGACTTATACTTAATTAACTACAGCAATGTGTATATTATTTTTCTTATAACATGTAATTAATAATTACTTAAAATATGATGTACTGGTTAGCTAAAAGGGGAGGAATTGTAGTGTATGTGCCTTTAAGAGCCCCATGTGTGCTGTAATGCCGGTAATGGCCACTCGGGCTATATAAGCCTGCATATTGTGTTATATCCGTTAGTACCCCCCCAGACTTTGCTTAGTAAACACCTATGAACCAACTCCTGTCTTCAGTGTCTCTATCAACACACGGACACTACAATTTAAATAAACTATAAATTACATGAAATAACTATTTTAAACAATAATTTAAATTTTTGAAAAAAATAATTTTATTTTCTAATGGGGCTAAAAATAAACTTACCTTTCTTTAAAGTATTTAAAAATAATAAACCTGTGGAAAAAATGTTTTAATTTTAATTAATTCACCACTTACCTTGTAAAAAGCAGGCCTTGCGACTGCTTTTTACATGTCTAACTTCTGGAGACTTACCTTCCCGGGAAAACCTGCAAAAAAAACATAAGTTCGATGCGCACGCGCAGCCTCTCCTGCGCACATGTTCGACCTCTGAACCCCTTCTTTCAGGGGAACGGAAGTGCCGGTTTCCCGCGCATGCGCAGTGCATGCAAGAAACCGGCACTTCCATTGGGCTTATGGGTGAGTACCCCATGCGTACTCACCCGTGGAGACCCGAATTTCTGGGCCATTGGCCTAGAAATTCAGTATAGCCACGTTTGGGGCGCTACAGTCGGGCGGCCGCTAAAGTTTGCGCCCGGCGCAAGTTCGCGCCACCTTCGCCGATATTCAGTCGCATTGCCCCAAGAGGTTGCTGCTGCGCTAAAACAGGCGATGCACGACTATCATTAGGCGCTAAGCCGGCGGCCCGGGGCGATACCCCCAAGGGCGGGCGCAGCGCAGGTGCGGCGAGTTGCTGATTGACGGCAGACACTCTGGCGCCGGTGAGCTCTTAAAGGGGGAGGGTGGATTTGTTTGCCTGCCATGCCCTGCACACTGCAGCCCTGAAGCAAGGCCTGACCACTGCTGCTTCATCTGTACAACGCCCAGGACTATGGAGAAGGCCAACGTTTGCACCCATTGCAGCCCCCATTATATGTTTCCAATCAATGCTATGGCTCTGAAGTTAAAGACAAGTGCAAAGCTGTGGCCTGAAGCCACAAGTACCTGTGCGAGTGTTGAGCCAAACCAGAAAGCTCTCTACCTTTGTCTCTCTGCAAAGATCCGTCTCTCACAAAGAAGGAGTGTTGCAAAATGGCTGCCATTTCTACTGCAGGAGGAGTGCCCTTTAATTTGCGCCCCCCTCGCCCCGCAGCGACTGGGAACCGTTCCCCTCTACCAGTCGCTATGGGCGCCAGGCGCACAATAGGCCGGCGCCACTGAATTTCCGGTTTGGGGCGCACAAAGGGCGTTGCACGATGAAATGACGTCAGGATCTGCGCGCGCAGCTGAGCGCGCGCAAAGGCTTTGCGCCGCCGCTAAATCTTTACTGAAGTTGGGGAGAGGCGCAGATCGCGCTGCGCCCGGCCGCTAGCCGCCTAGCGCCCAACAGCTCCTCCTCCTAAGGCGCTAGCGGCTGGCGCAAACAACTGAATTTCTAGGCCATTGTGTTTTAAGTGTGTAATAAACTTCCTCCCAGCGCTCCCTTCCCGAAATGGAAAGTTACAATTACTAGATAAACTAATGTTCAATCTACTATCCTGATTTACAGCCATAAATTTCAAGCTTACTCAGAAGGCTTTCCAAGTCATAATTATATTGGATTTTCTCAAATGTGTTCTTCAGTTGTAAACAGTCCTTCCTGCTCACTTCAGCATTCTTTTGTAAAGCACAAATGCTCTCCCAACCTGCAATGCAGGCAATTTTGTTAAGTAGGTTACATAAGCAAGTTTTATTGGCCACTGGGCACAGTCCCAATTTGTAAGTCAAATGAAAATAGTTTTACAGATGCAGGTTATTTTAATTCAAAGTTACTTAAATTGAATTATCTGTAAATTTGAATTAAAAGCATGCAAAAAAAACCTGTTGTTAAATTGTAGTTGCTCAGTTCAAACTACTGAATAATTCATTTTTTTCCAGCAAAAAACTACTCAACTTGTCCAGCTACCTTCAAAGACTTGTGAACGTACATTCCCAGGTTTCTCTGTTCCTGCACACCCTTTAAAATTGTACCTTTAGTTTATATTGCCTCTCCTCATACTTCTTACCAAAATGAACCACTTCACATTTCTCTGCATTAAATTTAATCTGCCATGTGTCTGCCCATTTCCCAATCTGTCAATGACCTTCTGAAGTCTGTTACTATCCTCCTCACAGTTTACAATGGCCCGTATTTTCCGATCAAATGGGTGTGTACGAGTTGTGTACACACCCGTAGGGGCCTCGCAAGTGCCAGTTTCAGGAATGCGAAGCGCCTGCGCTGAACCGGCACTTCCGATCTGTCAAGAATCGCACGCCTGCCCTGGAGAAGGGTCTCTGCGGGGGGTAGAGTTCCGCTTTCTGCAGAACCTCCGCCTGCTGAAATCCTTTAAAAATCTTATGCCTGGGATAAGGGAGGAAATTCGGTATTGCCCTGTTTGGGGTGCAATTATCGGCCGGGTGCAAAGTTCAGCGCCTGGTGCTAATTATCACCTCTGACTGCAAACTTGGCCTCTATCGCCCCTGGAGGTGATTGGAGCACTAAATCAGGCACTACACACCTCTCTTAAGGCGCTAACGCCGAGGTGCGAGGCAGTACCTCAGAGCGTTGGCGAAGCTCATGTGATGTCAGTCAGTAATGGAACACAGACACACTGGCGCCGGCCAGTTCTTAAAGGGGTGGGTTGATCTTGCTCTCCATCCACACCCTGCTCATTGCAGCCTTGAATCTCGGCCTGGAGAGACCTGTACATCAAATCTGCTGGAAAGAACAATGGAGAGGCCTAGGGAAAGAGCTCAGAGTGCAGCCCCCATAGTCTCTTCTAAATTGATGCAAGGAAGGTCAAATCAAAATGAACCTGCAAAGTGCTGCTCAGTACCCAAAACTCCTCAACACAGTGTAGAATCTCTCCAGAAGTCTCTCTCTCTCTCTCTCTCTCTCTCTCAGAATGCATGGTGCAAAAATGTCTCCGACAAAAAAAGGCAGGAAGCGGCCGCCTTTAAGTAGCGCTCCCCCAGTCCCTTCCCGACTGCAAATCGTTCCCCTCTACCTGTCGTTGCTAGCGGCAGGCGGAAAGGCAGGGGTTGCCACTCAATATCCGGTCCGGCATGCTACCTGGGCGTTGCACACTCGACTGATGTCATGATCTGTGGGCGCAGGAGATCGTGGCGGTAGTGTTTAGCGCCACTGCAAAATGTCTGGTCAATTTCGCGAGCGGCGCAAACATCGCCACGCCCGGGCACTGGTTACTTTGCGCCCCATTAGCGCCCTCTTAGGGCGCTAACGGGAGTTGCTAATCAACCAAATTTTTCCCCCAGCGTTTAAAAAAGTTAAAAAATCATTTTTTTTCACTCATTTATAATTTTAAAATACTTTTAAAAAAGGTAAGTTTATTTTTAGCCCTGTAAAAAACTTTAATTTTTTTTCAAAAAAAAAATTTTTGTTTAAAATATTTAATGTAATTTTAACTAATTTTAAATACGTGATGGTTTTTTAAAAATGTATTTATGTTTTAGTGTGTTTTTTGAGTGATCCCCATTCATACTTTTGACAGGTCTATCCGGAGAGACCTCTCAAAAGTGTGAAGGGGGTTTCCCTTTTTCCATTGGTTCCCCATGGCCCACGTGATCCCAGGGACGCTTGCGAACCGCCTGCGCCCCTGGGTTACCTGGGCCTCTGCGCATGCACACCAGGTGAGGCCCAGGAGCGAAAGTGTCGGGACCTACGAAGCCAGCAGGTAAGTTCATAGATTTTTTCCAGATTGGAGGCATCCGCACGCAGGAAGCCTCCGATCGGAAAATCCGGGCCTATATTTCCAAGTTTCGTGTCATCTGCAAACTTTGAAATTATGCCCTGTATACCCAAGTCCAGGTCATTAATATATATCAAAAAGATCAGTGGTTCCAACACCCGACAAATGGGGAACACCACTGCACACTTCCCTCCAGTCTGAGAAACAACTGCTTATCACTACTCTCTGCTTTCTGTCCCTTAGCTAATTACATATCCTCACAGCCACTGCCCCTTTAATCCCGTGGGCTTCAATTTTTATGTGGTACTTTATCAAACTGTTTTTGAAAGTCCATATGCACAACATCAACCGCATTACCCTCATCAATGTTCTCCGTTACTTCATCAAAGAACTCAATCACGTTAGTATTTTTCACTAATACTCTGCTTTTTTTTGTCAACCATTCCTTCTGACTAGTCTGGGCTAGGTACTCTTTCACCCTTCTAAAATAACCAGTGAAATGCATTTATAGAGTCATAGAGTCATAACATAACGGCACAGAAGGAGGCCATTTGGCCCATCGAGTCAGTGCTGGCTCTCTGTAGAGCAATCCAGTCAGTCCCATTCTCCCGCTCTATTTCCGTAGCCCTGCAAGTTTACTTCACTATCTAGTCTCCCATTGAAAACACCGAGTGTCTCCGCTTCCACCACTTCCATCAGCAGCAAATTCCAGGTCATCAGCACTCGCTGCGTAAAAATGTTTTTCCTCACATCCCCCCTATATCTCTTGCCCAAAACCTTAAATCTGTGTCCCCTACTCCTTGTACCATCAACTAGTGGGAACAGCCTTTCCCCGCCTAGCCTATCCAAACCCGTCATAATCTTGTACACCTCTATCAAATCACCCCGCAGCCTCCTTTGCTCTAATGAAAACAAGTCCAGCTTCTCCAACCTGTCCTTGTAGCTAAGATCCCTCATCCCCGGAACCATTCTTGTAAATCTCCTCTGCACCCTCTCAATTGCCTTCACATCCTTCCTAAAATGTGGTGACCAGAACTGGATGCAATACTCCAGTTGTGGCCTAACCAGCACTTTATAAAGGTTCAGCATATCTTCTCTACTTTTGTACTTTTGCCCGCATGCAACAAGACCTGGACGACATTCAGGCTTGGGCTGATAAGTGGCAGATAACATTCATGCCACAGAAGTGCCAGGCAATGATTATCTCCAACAAGCGAGAGTCTAAACACCGTCCCTTGTAATTCAATGGCATTACCATCACCAAATCCCCCACCATCAACATCCTGGGGGTCACCATTGACCAGAAACTTAACTGGACCAGCCACATAGATACTGTGGCAACAAGAGCAGGTCAGAAGCTGGGTATTCTACGGCGAGTGTCTCACCTCCTGATTCTCCAAAGCCTTTCTACCATCTACAAGGCACCTTCTCAAGGGCAATTAGGGATGGGCAATAAATGCTGGCCTTGCCAGCGACGCTCACATCCCATAAATGAATTTTTTTAAATGCAGAATAGGTCGGGATTGGGGTCAGGGGTCAGAGATAGGGGCCAGGATCGTGGCCAGGAATCAGGATTGGGATCAGAGGTCGGGGCTGGGTGCTGGGATCAGGGATCAGATCTTGGAAATGCGGGGGCCGGGGATCGCATCACTGGGAATTGGGTGTGTTTTGACTATGGGGCATCACAACCAAGCCCAATGCTGTACTCTCTCAACATTCAGACACATGGGAGTAGATTTTCATCTTCACCACCTGGCAGGGTGGATTGCACGTGCTTAATAGAACCCGCCTGATTTTCATTCCATTGAAATCAGGCAGTGAAGGTGAAATTGCACCCCTCAAGCTTCCAGCATGAAATAGTACAAGATAGCAATCGGGAATCAATTTTACCCTCTCTAACCTGAGGGTACTGAGACTGATTG
Organism: Somniosus microcephalus; assembly: GCF_052327205.1. Taxonomy (NCBI): domain Eukaryota; kingdom Metazoa; phylum Chordata; class Chondrichthyes; order Squaliformes; family Somniosidae; genus Somniosus; species Somniosus microcephalus. The sequence goes on along the minus strand of NC_140990.1, from coordinate 273,959,783 downwards.
CCCCAACTGCAGACCCAGCTGAGAGACAACTCAGTACAGACTGGGGTGGTTGCTGCGGGTCGGCGGGGGAGAGGGTCAAAGGCTGGAGCCTTCTAGGTCAACATGACTCAGCTACTCACTGCGTTAACCAGCTGAAGCATTAGCACAGCCATACAATTATTTTTAAGAAAGGATCAATCAAGATTTTTGGAAGTAAAAATTTTTCACAATAAAGTTAGGTAATACTTTGACCACAAAAGTATCCCCCCCCCCGTGCCCCCCCCCCCCCCGCCATAGATTCTACAACAACATCTTTATTGTCTTTGATATATTACAGTTAAGGACATGTTAGACGAGTATTGAAATAGTCTCTTTGTAAATTGGTTAACTCATGAATAATGTAGATTACACTATCAACATGTTACAATCCAATTTCTAGCATGATGCTCATTTCTCCCAATGTTTAAACATGAAGTACTGCACTGAAAGAAAGATTTTAAAATGTTGAACTTTTAAGTACTGGACTGCATAATGATATCTTTTAGTAGGATAACATGAATGTAAATTAATTTAGTAGTCATACAGGCTAATGATACTACAGTTGAATATGCTCATTTCAAATTTTTAGAAAAGAGCTATAGTGGGTGATTAGCAAGCGAAAATGGATTGTAGAGTAGAAGAATGGATTATTCACTGGAGATAAATTGTGGTCTGCACTCTATCTGCTATTTGTAACATTAATGTTAAAAGTGAGATTGTTTTTTTAAATATAGACTGAAACATCAGTAATTTTTAAAATCAAAAACACTTCTTAGATGCATCCATTTACTATTGCAGAATTAATTCACTACAATTTTTATATGTTGTCAGGACTACCTTACTCAATGAAACAAGCTGGTTTCCCTTTCGGAATACTGCTCCTTTTTATGGTCGCATATGTAACAGGTAATCCACTCCATGAATTATATTTTTAACCATTGTATTATCATTCATACTTTGAGTATATTTTTAAAGTTAACTGTTCAAGTTTAATATTACAAATATTCTAAATAGATTATAAATGTTCTATTCTGTTCATAGATTATTCTATTATACTGTTGATTAAAGGAGGGCACCTGTCTGGAACAAGCACTTATCAGTCTCTGGTGAACAAAGCTTTTGGTATTATAGGTTATGTGATTCTTTCATTCCTGCAGTTTCTGTATCCTTTCATTGGTAAGAATTTAATTTCTACATTGTTTAACCGCTGAATTTCTTTCAAAGCCTGTAAAGATAACAACTGTATATATTTCCTGAAACATTCAAGTGCTGACTGTTAAATAAATTAAAGAAATATACAATTTTATTATAGCATAACTTGTAATATTCTCTAACAAAAAAGCTATAAATCAAAGTACCTTTTAATGACAACCAAGAAGATCTGGAGGAGTTCAAATCCAGATGTTCAAAATTCTGTGAGGTTTTGAGAAAGTAAATCAGGAAAAAATATTTTCACAGGGAAAGTAACGAGCATATAAATTTAAGATCATCAACACGTCTGGTGGTTGTGAAACGCGCTATATAAATGCAAGTCTTTCTTTCTTAACAAAAGAATGGAGGGTGCAGTTAGGAGAATTATTTTTATGCCGAAGGTTGTTAGGGCATGTAATGCTGTACCAGAAGCAATACTGGAAGCTTTTAAAAGGGAAGTAGATAAATATTCAAAAAAGAAAAACTCAAAAGTGTATGGGAAAGGTGCAGGGGTATGGGGACTCAGTGGATCATAAAATCATAGAAATTTACGGCACAGAAGGAGGCCATTCGGCCCGTTGTGTCTGTGCCAGTTGAAAAGAGCCATTCAGCCTAATCCCACTTTCCAGCTCTTGGTCCGTAGCCTTGTAAGTTACAGCACTTCAAGTGCATATCCAAGTACTTTTTAAATGTGATGAGGGTTTCTGCATCTATCAACCTTTTCAGGCAATGCGTTCCAGACCCCCACCACCCTCTGGGTGAAAAAATTACTCCCCAACTCCCCTCTAATCCTTCTACTAATTACTTTAAATCTAAGCCCCCTGGTTATTGACCTCTCTGCTAGGGGAAATAGGTCCTTCCTATCCATTCAATCTAGGCCCCTCATAATTTTATACAACTCAATTATGTCTCCCCTCAACCTTCTCTGTTCCAAAGAAAACAACCCCAGCCTATCCAATCATTCCTTATAGCTAAAATTCTCCAGTCCTGGCAACATCCTTGTAAATCTCCGCTGTACCCTCTGTAGTGCGATCACATCTTTCCTGTAATGCAGTGACCAGAACTGTACGCCGTACTCTAGCTGTGGCCTAACTAGTGTCTTATACAGTTGAAGCATAACCTCTCTGCTCTTATATTCGATGCCTCGGCTAATAAAGGAAAGTATCCCATATGCCTTCTTAACCACCTTATCTACCTGTACTGCTGCCCTCCGGGATCAGTGGACATGCACTCCAAGGTCCCTCTGTTCCTCTACATTTCTCAGTAGCCTGCCATTTATTGTATATTCCCTTGCCTTGTTAGCCCTCCCCAAATGCATTACCTTACACTTCTCCGGATTGAATTCCATTTGCCACTTTTCTGCCCATCTGACCAGTCCATTGATATCTTCCTGCAGTCTACCGCTACCTTCCTCACTATCAACCACATGGACAATTTTTGTATCATCTGCAAACTTCTTAATCATGCCCCTCTACATTGAAGTCTAAATCATTGATATGAACCACAAAAAGCAGGGGACCTAGTACTGAGCCCTGTGAAACCCCACAGGAAACAGGTTTGCAGTCACAAACACACGTCGAGCATTACCCTTTGCTTCCTGCCACTGAGCCAATTTTGGATCCAACTTGCCACTTTCCCTTGGATCCCAAGGGCTTTTACTTTTTTGGCCAACCTGCCATGTGGGACCTTGTCAAAGGACTTGCTAAAATCCATGTAGACTACATCAAATACACTACCCTCATCGACCCTCCTCATTACCTGCTCAAAATTTCAATCAAGTTAGTCAGACACAACCTTCCCTTAACAAATCCATGCTGACTGTCCTTGATTAATCCGTGACTTTCTAAATGATGATTTACACTGTCCCTCAGAATTTTTTCCAATAATTTTCCCACCACTGAGGTTAGGCTGACTGGCCTGTAATTATTCAGTCTATCCCTTTCTCCCTTTTTAAACAATGGCACAACGTTAGCAGTCCTCCAGTCCTCTGGCACCACCCCTGCAGCCAGAGAGGATTGGATGGTCCGAGCCTCTGCTACTTCCTCTCTTGCTTCTCTCAACAGCCTGGGATACATTTCATCCGGGCCTGGGGATTTATCTATTTTCAAAGATGCTAAACCTCTTAATACTTCCTCTCTGTCTCTGTTTATCCCATCTAATATTTCACACTCCTCTTTAACAACAATGTCTGCATCGTCCCTCTCTTCTGTGAAGACCGAAGCAAAGTATTCATTAAGAACCATACCCACATCTTACGCCTCCACACATAGATTACCTTTTTGGTCTCTAATAGGCCCTACTTTTTCCTTATTTATTCTCTTGCTCTTTATGTATTTATAAAACATCTTTGGGTTTTCTTTGATTTTACTTGCCAATATTTTTTCATGCCCCCTCTTTGCTTTCCTAATTTCCTTTTTAATTTCACCCCTGCACTTTCCATACTCTCTAGGCTTTCTGTAATATTGAGCTCTCGGTATCTGACAAAAGCTTCCCTTTTTTTCCTTATCCTACCCTATATGCTTCTTGACATCCAGGGGTCTCTAGATTTGGGAGTCCCACCCTTTTTCTTTGTGGGAACATATTTGCTCTGAACCCTCACAATCTCCTCCTTGAATGGCTCCCACTGCTCTGATACTGATTTACCTTCAAGGAGCTGTTTCTAGCCCACTTTTGCTAAATCACATCTCAGCTTAGTAAAATTGGCCTTTCCCCTATCGAAAACTTTTACACCTGGTCTATCTTTGTTCTTTTCCATAACTATGCTAAATCTAACTGAATTATGATCACTACCACCAAAATGCCCAGCTTCATTCCCTAAATCTAAGTCCAGAACTGCCCCTTCTCTTGTTGGGCTTGTTACATACTGGCTAAAAATGTTCCCCTGAATGCATTTTAAGAATTCTGCGCCCTCTATTCCTTTTACATTAATTCTATCCCAGTTAAAATTAGGGTAGTTGTAATCGCCTACTTTTACTGCCCTATTATTTTTGCACTTTTCAGGAATTTGCCTAAATATTTGCTCTTCTATCTCCCCCTGACTGTTTGGAGGTCTATAGTACACTCCCAGTATTGTGATTGCCCCTTTTTTGTTCTTCAGTTCAACACATATGGCCTCATTTGATGATCCTTCTAACATATCATCCCTCCTCACAGCTGTAATTGTTTCCTTAACCAATATTGCCATCCCCCTCCCTTTTTGTCCCCCTCTCTATCTCGTCTGAAAATCCTGTAACCTGGAATGTTCAGCTGCCATTCCTGCTCTTTAAGCCATGTTTCAGAGAAGCAGCTTAGGCACAATGGGCTGAATAGCCTTTTATTGCGCTGTCGAATTCTATGATTCTAACATTAGACACAAAGAGGCTGATATGAATTATTTGAACACTCAGATGGATGACTCCAACTCTGACCAAGAGAACTGCTTTAATAAAAAGAAAATGCTGTAGAAATTAGGTCTATTTCTAGCTGGCCTTATCTTTGTCATTGTTTTCAAACTATAAAATCTGAAGACAGATCAATAATTCTGCTGACTCATCCCCTCTTTCCTGACTCATAGAAACAGGAATAGGCCATCGAGTCTATTTTACATTCAGTTAGATCATGGTTTATTTGTACCTCAAATCCACTTATCCGCTTATTGATCTCAGTCCTGAAAATTTCATTTGGCTCAGCATCCACAGCCTTTTGGGGAGACAGTTCCAGATTTTCACTAACCTTTGTGTGAAAGAGTGTTTCCTGATTTCAATCCTCAATGCCCGAGCTCTAATTTTAAGATTATGCCCCCTTGAGGGTATAGTTTCTCTGTATCTACCCTATCAAATCTCTTTATCATTTTCAACATCTGTTCAACATCTCAGTTAGATCACTGCTCAACCTTCTGAACTCAAGGAAATACAAACCACGTTTCTGCAACCTGCCATCAATTTCAGCCTTTAAACCCTGGTATAATTCTGGTGAATCTCCTCCAAGGCCAATATATCTTTCCTGAGGTTCAATACCCAAAACTGAACACAGTATTCCAGATGGGGTCTAACTAAGGCTCTGTACAATTGAAGCATAAATTCCTCAGTTTTGTATTCCAACCCCCCTTGAGATAAAAGCCAACATTCCATTAACCTATCTGATTACTTTTTAAAAACTGTGCATTAGCTTTTAGTGATCTGTCTACAGCTATATCCCTTTGCTCCTCCACAACCCCAGTCCCTCACCATTAAGAAAATATTCCAATGTATCTTTCTCGGATGCAAAGTGGATGACCTCACTCTCCTCCACATTGAACTTCATCTGCCAGAGTTTTGCCCACTCACTCAGTTTGTCTATGTCCCTTTGTAACTTCCTGCTCCCATCTATACAATTTACTGTGCTTCCTAACTTAGTATCATCTGCAAACTTGAATATACACCTCTCTATTCCTTCATCCATGTCATTAATATATATGGTGAGGCCCCAGTACAGATCCCCGGAGAATGCCAGTTCTCACATTCTGCCAATCATAGAATGTTCCCTTTATTCCTACGCTCTGTCTTCTACCTCCCAACCAATTACCAAACCACAGGTCTTCAAACAGCTGGCGGTAATGATTGTCGCTCACTAAACCCCTCTCAGAAATCATTTGGTGACCTTAGCATCCAGCACAATTCCACTGGTAAATCAAAGACTTTCCTGCCACCATCTGTAATAGACATGTGATCATGAGTTTTCACCATCATTTTGGTGAAAACTTAGCATTTTCATCATAAATACGACCAGTTTTGTGAAATAACTTCATCACACGTATATAGGAATCTTAGGAATATAAGAATGTACAGCACTGGAAAAGACATAGCAATCCATCTGGCCAAACCCAATGTCCTGGATAATTATCCAACTCAGTTGAATCAGCCCCATCGACTCTTCAAAAATTGGTTCTAAGCTTGGTTTTTGGGGAAACTGTAGATTTAATTTAGCATTACATCTGATCTTGACCACCCCTAGCCTAAGCTTTTGACTTTGCATGTAGGTACAAAGTAGAAAAAAAACAGAATTTTTATGATTTGGATAGTGTACAAAAATTTTCAACAGAGATTCAAAGGGAAGTTGCTTTTGATTATTTAAAGTTTCTAAATATACCATCATAGATCTTGTTCTGTACTGCAGTTGTTATATGAATATTAATTCATTTTGTAAATTGCAAAATTTAATTTTCAGCCATGGTAAGCTACAACATAATCACAGGAGATACATTAACAAAAGTGTTCCAAAGAATTCCTGGAGGTAAGTGATTGTTTTAGGGTTGCTTCATATAGTATAGTAACACTGAATATAAGAACTAGGTTAATTCCAAAGTGATGTATTAAGAAAGGAACTGAATAAAAATAAATTTGAACTCTTGCACTTGATGCCATTGTGATGAAAATAGTGCTTGGTTTTTCACTCTTCCCAAACAAAAAAGAAGTTTGTAACTGCTTTTTCATTAACAAAGCACACCTTTGAATCATTTTAGATATATTGGATGTTTCTCACCTTGTTTTTTCAGTTCTCATCATGTGCACCATTGCACGGTCAAGAGAACAGGGAGACAGACAACCTACTTGTAGCTCTCTACCAATGTTGCTCAGTAACCAGCTATTGGGAGGTGCATGGCTCATTTCCTATGGGGAAACAAGTAGCCTCTGCTCAGACACCCGAAAACGCTGGAAACAATAGCAGTGATGTTGTTATTTCGGATTTCCAGCATCCGCAGTATTTTGCAATCTGCTCAGACACCCTTTCTGTTACCTGCCCCTCTCCCACCATGATACAGCTTTTTGGAAAAGGAATGCACCATTCATTTTTTAAAATAAATACATGATAATGATAAATGTAAACACAAGTAATTTTCTGTTTTAACATGCGGTAGTTTGAAAAAAATTGCATTCAGAATGTGTGTTTATGTGCATGTATGTAGAATATGTTTTGCCCTCAGTACACTTTAGAGTCCTTGAAACAAGTGTAAATATTACTGACTACAATAGTTCAATTACAAAAGTTATTTGTTTAGTTTAGAAAAGAAGAAACGAGACATTGTTTAAATGCTGATGGAATGCTGATCTTGTCATTGTGTGCAGCACAAAACTTAATTCAAAAAATAAGGAACACCACATATTAAGGTTACTGGTATGCCTCTTCACAAGATAGCTAAGCTAATGAGGAGAATAAATGATTTCCTCCAGAGTTAGCTAAAGTAATGATCCTTGACTCATGGCATGGTATTGGAGGAGACAATGATCAACAGAACTTTCTTCTATTAGAAAAAAGAAAATTGAGGAGACATGATCCAGATTTTTAAAATGGGTAATCTAGATGCAAGCAAGTCATTCAACTTGGACTCTGATTGCAGAACTGGATGACTTAGGTATAAAATTAACCACCCTCAAGCAAGGTTTCAAATTAGAAAGATTTTTCCTCCACAGAGGATTAGACTTCTAAGTAAAGCAATTATTGCTGTGGCAATTGCACCTACGGTTCTCTACATAGTGGCTCCCCAACCATAGCTGTGACATGGGGGAGATGCCAGGAATTTCTCCACCACAAAAGGAAGTTGTGGATACAATGCTTTGGGCTGCCCTTAGACAACTCCTGGAAGAGTGACACACGTCATCCTCAGAGTATGTATCATGATTATCCTCGCATCCACAGTATGATCAATGGCCCAGGGTGCCCTTAAGGAGAAGAGGAAAACATGTAAATAAATGATGATATATGTTCTAGCAATGAATCACTTGTGGGTAAGGTTAAGTGTAACTTCCAATAGATCATATAAGTGCAGACAGACTGTGTTGAGTCAAGTAACTTTCAAAGACCTTCTGAAATGTATTTGTTTATATATAAAGTGGAGTATGGTTACATGGGTGGCAAAAGCCCTCCAGTACCTCATCAAAGTGGCCATTCTTTGTGTGTGAGCCAAGATAATGAATGTTTGCAGATTTTTCTGCAGCTAAGCCCAATCCTGTTACGTGCACAATTTTCAGCAGGTGATTTATTTTTTCTTTTCCCCTCCTTTGCCCAGGAATATTGAGACCCGTTGCAGCGTTCCTGTAGCTGTGCCAAACTGTACAGACTGAAAATTAAGCCTGGGACGTTTTGGCTCAATGCTACACCTGTTGCTCTCTTTAGATACTACCCAATCAAAGAGCGAGACAGTTGTTTCTAATCAGGTTTGCTTATTGCAGGCTATACGAGTGCAAACAAGTCAGGAGCAAACTTTTACCTGGTAAAGATCTTTTTATGCTTATTATCAAAATTATATACAAGGGCCCTGAAATTCAGTAGGGTTTCTACCAGCCTCCTGTCAGAACCCTGAGGGAAATGGCATAAACAGACCCTGCAAGTGTTCCACCAGAGTTACACTGGGAGATCAGTAGAACCCCTTGCATAACTTCAGCTCCAAGTTGTTTTGACGAGTGACTGGTTTGACTAGTTTTCTTCCTCAGCCTAAAGCGGTATGTATGCCTGGTATTTAGAGCCATGTGGTGATAACCAACTGGTAACACTGCATTTTCCATCACCTAGAGGGCACTATTTCTCCACCTTTATACTTGCATGCTGACTTCACTGTAAACAGATTCCCACTAAAAATGGTCACAGCAAGGATGCACTTTCCAGAATATCGGTTTGCAGAATATTGTTAGAAGTGAGGTCTGGGAATAATGGGGGAATTTTGGAACTTTGCGAGATTTCCCAGATTGAACCTGCTGCTGGGAGCTCACCAAGGTTGCAAACATAAATGCATTTTTCAGCCTTAACAAAAGCTGTTTTGGGGAAGAACTATTTGCCAAAACAAGGGATGCCAAAGAACTGTTGAGGCACAAAATTGTGTCGGTGGGCTAGTGGTGGAGCAGCATAGCATCTGAAAGCATTGCTTGATGGCTGGCGAGGTGGAGAGGCTGCTGTATGAGTTGCTTGCAAGAAGGGTTGTTCTGTTTGCCACTCCAAGACACTCTCCATGGAGAACAAGAGTGCAGCATGTCTGGCAGAATGTAGCTGCCAGGCTCAATGCAAATTGGGAGCATATGCAAAAAAGATGGCACATCCTAAGAAAGCTACCAAGGTAAGATTACCTAAACTAACATTTACCATATGAATGGTCCAAGTAAGCATGCCACAAGTGTGGTCTGTCAATCTGTTCCATTAATTATGGTCTTTGCACAACTTCAAAGCTCTTCAGTTGCTGACCATATATATGCATACTCCAGCTGCAATTTACAATTGAAAGACTCAAGATAGTCACCGCTCCAAAGGTTTTAATCCAGAATCATTGCAACGCAACCTGGATGATGCATGGTCACTTTCTGACACATAGATATATGCCCAGCATGTAACCTGTCACTGTGTATGTGCTGCTCATTCAATAACATCTTTCATACAGGTTATCATAGAATGATTACAGCATGGAAGAAGGCCATTCGGCACGTCGAGCCTCTGCCAGCCCTCTGCAAGAGCTCTTCAGCTAGCCCCACTCCCCCGTCCTTTCCCCGTAGCACTGCAAATTATTTTCCTTCAGGTACTTATCGAATCCCCTTTTGAAAGCCATGATTGAGTCTGTCTCCACCACCCTTTCAGGCAGTGCTTTCCAGATCCTAACCATTCGCTCAGTAAAAAAGCTTTTCCTCATGTCGCCTTTGGTTCTTCTGCCAATCACCTTAAATCTGTGTCCTCTGGTTCTCGACCCTTCTGCCAATGGGAACAGTTTCTATCTACTCTGTCCAGACCCCTCATGATTTTGAACACCTCCATCAAATCTCCACTCAATCTTCTCTGTTCTAAGGAGAACAACCCCAGCTTCTCCAGTCTATCCACGTAACTAAAGTCCCTCATCCCTGGAATCATTCTCGTAAATCTTTTCTGCACCCTTTCTAAGGCCTTCACATTTTTGATTATTGTTTCTAAAAGCTTCCCCACTACCAAGGTTAAACTGACGGGCCTGTAGTTGCTGGGTTTATCTTTACACCCTTTTTTGAACAGGGGTTTAACATGTACAATTCTCCAGTCCTCTGGCACCACCCCCGTTTCTAGGGAGGATTGGAAGATTATGGCCAGTACCTCCGTGATTTCTTCCTTCACTTCCCTCAGCGTCCTAGGATGCATCCCATCCGGTGACTTATCTACTTTAAGTACAGCCAGTCCTTCTAGTACCTCCTCTATCAATTTTTATCCAATCCAGTATCTTCTCTACCTCCTCCTTCACTGTCTATGGCAGCATCTTCTTCCATGGTGAAGACAGATGCAAAGTGCTCATTTAGCACCTCAGCCATACCCTCTGCCTCCATGTGCAGGTTTCCATTTTGATCCTTAATTGGCCCCACCCCTCCTCTTGCTACCCGTTTACTATTTATGTGCCTATAGAAGAGTTTTGGATTACCTTTTATGTTAGCTGCCATTCTATTCTCATATCCTCTCTTTGCCCTTCTTATTTTCTTTTTCACTTCTCCTCTGAACTTTCTATATTTAGCCTGATTCTCAGATGTATTCTCGACCTGACATCTGTCGTACGCGCTATTTTTCTGCTTCATCTTACTTTCTATCTCTTTCGTCATCCAGGGAGCTCTGACTTTAGTTGCCCTACCTTTCCCCCAAGTGGGAATGTACCTTGACTGTACCCAAACTACTTCCTCTTTAATACAGTTTTGCCTGCCAATCTTGGATTCCAATTTACCCAGGCCAGATCCGTTCTTATCCCACTAAAATTGGCCTCCAATTAAGTATTTTTACTCTAGATTGCTCCCTGTCCTTTCCCATACCTAATCTAAACCCCATGATACTATGATCACTGTTCCCTAAATGTTCACCGACTAACACTTGCTCCACTTATAACAACAGAAAATGTTGGAAAAACTCAGCAGGCCAGGCAACATCCGTGGAGAGAAAATAGTCAACATTTCAGGTGAAAACCCTTTGTCAAGACTAAAGAAGCACAGGAAATGAAATAGATTAAGAGGCCAGGCTGGGAGAGAACAAAAGAGAAGAGACATTAAGAGGTATTCAAAACGTGACGAGATGGTGATAGGACTAGTGGAGACAAAAGATGGCTCTAGATTAGGTGTGAAATGCGCTAGCAGAATGGGAGACAGCTGCCATGTGGGAGAGAGGGGAAAAAAAGAAAGAAGGGGGGGTGGGGAAAGGCCAAAACAAAGGTGTGGATAAAAAATATAAGTAAAAATGTAATAGGGGCTAAGGTTATGATCTGAAATTGTTGAACTCGATATTGAGTCCGAAAGGCTGTAAAGTGCCTAATCGAAAGATGAGCTGCTGTTCCTCGAGTTTATGGTGAGCTTCCGTGGAACAATGCAAGAGGCCGAGGACTGAGTGAGAATGGGGCAGTGAATTAAAATGACAGGCGACCGGAAGCTCGGGGTCACCATTACGGACTGAACGGAGGTGTTCCGCAAAGCGGTCACCCAATCTGCGTTTGGTCTCCCCAATGTAGAGGAGACCACATCGTGAGCAGCGAATACAGTATACTAGATTGCAAGAAGTACAAGTAAATCGCTGTTTCACCTCGAAGGGGTGTTTGGAGCCCTGGACAGTGGGAAGGGGGGAGGTATAAGGGCAGGTGTTACATCTCCTGCGCTTGCACGGGAAGGTGCCAGGCGAAAGGGAAGGGGTGCTGGGGGTGATAGAGGAGTGGACTAGGGTGTCTCGGAGGGAGCGGTCCCTACGGAATGCTGAAAGGAGAGGGGAGGGGAAGATGCGTTTGGTGGTGGGATCACTTTGGAGGTGGCGGAAATGGCGGAGGATGATCCGTTGAATGTGGAGGCTGATGGGGTGAAAGGTGAGGACAAGGGGAACCCTATCGTGGTTCCGGGAGGGAGGGGCTGGGGTGAGGGCAGAAGTGCGGGAGATAGAACGGACACGGTCAAGGGCCGTGTCAACCACGGTAGAGGGGATTCCTTGGTTGAGGAAAAAGGAAGACATGTCGAAAGCACTGGTGTGGAAGGTGGCATCGTCGGAGCAGATGCGGCGGAGATGGAGAAACTGGGAGAATGGAATAGAGTCCTTACAGGAGGCAGGGTGGGAGGAAGTGTAGTCCAGGTAGCTGTGGGAGTCAGTGGGCTTGTAGTGAATGTTGGTCAATAACCTATCCCCAGAGGTGGAGACGGAGAAGTCGAGGAAGGGAAGGGAAGAGTCAGAGATGGACCATGTGAAGGTGAGGGAAAGGTGGAAATTGGAGAAATTGGAGAAATCTTCGGACGCACTCCGCCACTTTAAGTTTCCAGTTTCCTGGCCCCAACCGCTTCCTTTTCACCATGACGTACAATCCCTCTACACCTCCATCCCCCACCAGGATGGCCTGAAGGCGCTTCGCTTCTTCCTTGAACAGAGGCCCGACCAGTCTCCATCCACCACTACCCTCCTCCGCCTGGCCGAACTTGTTCTCACATTGAACAACTTCTCCTTTGACTCCACTCATTTCCTCCAAATCAAAGGTGTTGCTATGGGTACTCGCATGGGTCCTAGCTATGCCTGCCTTTTCGTGGGATATGTGGAACACTCTTTGTTCCAGCCCTACTCGGGTCCCCTCCATTACCTCTGTTTCTGATACATTGATGACTGTATCGGTGCCATTTCCTGCTCTCGCCCTGAACTAGACAATTTCATTCACTTTGCCTCCAATTTCCACCCTTCCCTCACCTTCACATGGTCCATCTCTGACTCTTCCCTTCCCTTCCTCGACTTCTCCGTCTCCATCTCTGGGGATAGGTTATTGACCAACATTCACTACAAGCCCACTGACTCCCACAGCTACCTGGACTACACTTCCTCCCACCCTGCCTCCTGTAAGGACTCTATTCCATTCTCCCAGTTTCTCCATCTCCGCCGCATCTGCTCCGACATGCCACCTTCCACACCAGTGCTTCCGACATGTCTTCCTTTTTCCTCAACCGAGGATTCCCCTCCACCGTGGTTGACACTGCCCTCGACCGTGTCCGTTCTATCACCCGCACTTCGGCCCTCACCCCTGCCCCTCCCTCCCGGAACCACAATAGGGTTCCCCTTGTCCTCACCTTTCACCCCATCAGCCTCCACATTCAACGGATTATCCTCCGCCATTTCCGCCACCTCCAAAGTGATCCCACCACCAAATGCATCTTCCCCTCCCCTCCTCTTTCAGCATTCCATAGGGACCGCTCCCTTCGAGACACCCTAGTCCACTCCTCTATCACCCCCCGCACCCCTTCCCCTTCACCTGGCACCTTCCCGTGCAAGCGCAGGAGATGTAACACCTGCCCTTATACCTCCCCCCTTCCCACTGTCCAGGGCTCCAAACACCCCTTCCAGGTGAAACAGCGATTTACTTGTACTTCTTGCAATCTAGTATACTGTATTCGCTGCTCACGATGTGGTCTCCTCTACATTGGGGAGACCAACACAGATTGGGTGACCGCTTTGCGGAACACCTCCGTTCAGTCCGTAAGGGTGACCCCGAGCTTCCGGTCGCCTGTCATTTTAATTTACCGCCCCATTCCCACTCAGACCTCACCGTCCTCGGCCTCTTGCATTGTTCCACGGAAGCTCACCGTAAACTCGAGGAACAGCACCTCATCTTCCAATTAGGCACTTTACAGCCTTCTGGACTCAATATCGAGTTCAACAATTTCAGATCATAACCTCGGCCCCTATTACATTTTTATTTACATTTTTTATCCACACCTTTGTTTTGGCCTTTTCCCCACCCCCCCACTTTCTTTTTTTTTCTCTCTCCCACATGGCAGCTGTCTCCCATTCTGCTAGCGCATTTCACACCTAATCTGGAGCCATCTTTTGTCTCCACTAGTCCTATCACCATCTCGTCTCATTTTGAATACCTCTTAATGTCTCTTCTCTTTTGTTCTCTCCCAACCTGGCCTCTTAATCTATTTCATTTCCTGTGCTTCTTTAGTCTTGACAAAGGGTTTTCACCCGAAACGTTGACTCTATTTTCTCTCCACAGATGTTGCCTGGCCTGCTGAGTTTTTCCAGCATTTTCTGTTGTTATTTTGGATTTCCAGCATCTGCAGTATTTTGCTATCGTACTTGCTCCACTTAACCTACCTGATTCCCCAGAACCAGATGCATCAATGCCTCCTTCCTCATTGGGCCAGAAACTGATCAAGAAAGTTCTCCTGAACACACATCACAAATTCTTCCCCCTCTCTGCCCTTTACACTATTACTATCCCAGTCTATATTAGGATAGTTGAAGTCCCCCTTTATCACTGCTCTATAGTTCTTGCATCTCTCTGTAATTTCTCTGCACATTTGCTCCTCCATATTTTTCCCACTAGTTGGTGGCCTATAGAATACACCTAGTAGTGTAATGGCACCTCGATTATTTCTTAACTCTAACCATATAGATTCTGTCCTTGACCCCTCCAGGACATCCTCTCTCCCCAGCACTGTAACATTCTCCTCAACCAATACTGCCACACCACCTCTTATCTTTCCTTCTCTATCTTTCCTGAACACCGTGGCCTAGAAATTCAGTTGGGCGCGGCAGCCGTTAGCGCCTTAGGAGGAGTAGATTTCGAGCGCTAGGCGCTTAGTGCCCGGGCGCAGCGCGATCTGCGCCTCGCCCCAACTTCCGTACACATTTAGCGCCGGCGCAAAGTCTTAGCGCGCGCCCTGCTGCGCACGCACATCATGACGTCATTTGCTAGTGCAACGCCTTTTGTGCGCCCCGAACCGGAACTTCACTCGCGCCGGCCCATTGTGCGCCGGGCGGCCCTAGCGACTGTGAAGTGGAACGGTACACAGCCCAGCCGGGCCGCGGGGAGCGCAAATTAAAGGGCACTTACCCAGCAGTATAAAGGCCAGCCATTTTGCAGCATTCACTCTTGTGCAACGGTTTATTGGACAGAGACCAAGGAGGAGAGTTTACTGGTTTGGACCAACACTTGGACAGGTATTTTTGGCTCAGGCCAGAGCTTACCAATTATCTTTGCCTTCATTCAGAGCTCAGTGTTTGCCAGCATATAATGGGGGCTGCATTGGGTGGCAACGCTGAATTTCAGCCTTATGCCAGAAGGGCTTACAGACGCCGTGAGAGAGTGGCAGCCCTGGCTAGACGCAGAGGGGGCAACAGGCGTCGCCAACTGAGGCCTTACCCACGCAGGGTATACCACCAGCAGACCTCCTATCTGACCATGTCTGCCGCGATGTGTGTTAGGAGGCTGCGATTCCGAAGGGAGGTGGTTGCAGACATCTGCCGGCTGCTTCAGAGAGATCTGCAGCCACAGCTGATGCGCAGGACGTCTCTGTCGGTGGCAGTGAAGGTGACGGTGGCTCTCAACTTCTATGCCACCGGCTCCTTCCAATCCACTACTGGGGACATCGCTAACCTCTCCCAGTTCGCCATGCATTGCTGCATCCGCCAGGTGACCGAAGCCCTTTTCAGAAGGAGACATCAATTCATCTCCTTCCCCATGACCCTGGACAAGCAGCAGCAGCGTGCAGTGGGGTTTGCAAGAATAGCGGGCTTCCCCATGGTGCAGGGCGCCATTGACTGCACGCATGTGGCTTTGCGGCCACCTCTTGAGCATGCCGAGGATTACCGCAACCGGAAGGGCTACCATTCCCTCAATGTACAGCTGGTGTGTGACCACAGGCAGCGCATCCTAGCTGTCAATGCCCGCTTTCCAGGCAGCAGCCACGATGCCTTTATCCTGCGACAGACAACTGTGGCTGACATGTTCCAGGCACAGCCTCCCCCAAGAGAATGGCTTATCGGGGACAAAGGCTATCCTTTGTGTACCTGGCTCATGACCCCGCTCCGCGCGCCCACGACCCCTGCTGAAGAGGCATACAACGAGAGCCATCAAGCGACGAGGAACCTCATAGAACAAACAATCGGCGTGCTCAAGCAACGGTTCCGCTGTCTCGATCGCTCCAGGGGAGCCCTCCAGTATTCGCAGGATCGAGTCTCCCAATTCGTCGTCATTTGCTGCATGCTGCACAACCTGGCTATCCGCAGGACTCAGGCACTGCCACCTCACGTTGGACCACCACCTCAGGAGGAGGAGCAGGAGGAGCATGAGGACGACGAGGACGAGGAGTACCAGCCCAGGAGGGAGGCACAAGGTCCAAGGGCCGCCCGTCGGCGGCTTATTGAACGTCACTTCTAGGCCCCCTGTCAGGGAATGGCTTGTGCCAATGATAGAACATGATTGCAGCCGCTCCGCAAGCCCTCAGCCGGTTAAGGCAACAAACACTTCAAAGATCAAACATGGACAATGTGAATAAATAAAATGGTTTATTGTACAAACTCTGGGCCCTTCCCACATGAAAACCAAAAACAGACGAAACCCCCAAAAAACACTCAAACACATTACTCGCTCCCACAACCTGGAGAGGATTAACAAAATAGGGCAACTAAAATGGCCGTCATTCTCGGCCTTCGTCAAAAACAAACATCACATCATCGGCCTTCAAAAAACAAACATCCAATTCTCGGCCTCAAGAAACAAACAGAAATGGCCACACATTCGACTATTTGGCCCGCTAGGGCGATGCCTTGGCCATCTTTGGGTGGCCCCTGCCCGCCCTGCTGCTCCGCCTCAAAGTAAGGCCATTGGCTGCTGCAAGGCTGGGGGCAGGCTCCTGAGGGGCACATGTCGTGACAGCAGATGCCCTTGGGGGTCGGCCTAGTCGAGGTCTGGCCGTCGAGCGGGCGGCTGTTGAATGCTGCAGCTGTGGCTGGCCAGCATCAGTCGCTGCAGCAGCTCCTGGCAGCTCCACTGGGGGACTGGCAGTGGCGGCTGGAGGAATGGCGGCAAGCTGGCGGATGGTAGGCGCTCGCTGGTCGCCTGAGACACTGGCACTCGCCTGGGCCAGCACTGCAGCATGCGCACCAATCTGCCGAGGGACAGACCGCTGTGCTGCTGCAGCGCGCCGGGTGCCCTGGCGATGCCTGGCTGACACAGCGAGTGTGGCAGCAGTGAGTGCCCGTGTTGACCTGTTCACTGACCGCATCAGAGCAGCCAGTGACTGGACGGCACCACTGATCACCTGGCCAGTCGCTGACAGAGCTGCCCCGAATTCCGCCCGACTCGCTGCCTGATCTGCCCGGTATTCCGCCCGACTGGTGGCCTCTGAGGGCCCGAACTCGGCCACACTCCGAGAAAGGGAATCGCTGGACTCAGGCAACCGTGCCACTGCCGCCATGAGCTCCGTATGCCGGCGCTCCGAGTCCGCGGACAAGTCTTCAAGGCGTTCCATCTCCTCGGCGAAGAGCATCTCCTGACTGGAGGCCGGACTCTCCCTCTGGGGAGAAGGCCGCCGAGCTGGCCAACCCTTCCTGCGTTGCTGGAGGCCGCTGGGCCCAGCAATTGGACTCCCCTCCGACGCTTCCCCCCTCTGGGGAGAAGGCCGCCGAGCTTCCACCCCCCTCCCGCCTTTCTGCAGCCCGCAGGTCCCAGGAGCTCCCCTCCCCTTCGACACTTCCGCCACGCTGCCCTCCAGGGAAGACGTGTTCCCTACATTGGCCTGGGTGGCCGCGGCTGAGGGTTCCCCTGATGGGCCGCCTTCCTCTTGCTCCTCCTCCTGCTCCTCTTCGGAGGGTCTGTCACTGGCAAGTTCAGGGACCTCCTCTTCACCATCTGAAAGCAGGAAGGCACAAGAGTAGCTTTAGAGTGAGGAGAGGGCGTCAGTGCAGGATGCATGAGTGGTGGCATTCAGCGCATTGGTCGGACAGTGGCAAAGGATGTAGATCTGATGTGCAAGTGGGACGAGAGAGGTGCAAAAGGTGATGTCCTTACCATTGCTGCCCAGAACAGGGTCGGCATCTCCACATGCAACGGGCCCAATCACCCGGCCACCCATGAGGCGCTCCACGCGATGTTGCAGGTCGGTGAGTGGCTGGATATGTGGTCGGCCTCCCCCGGTCGCAGTCCGGCTCTTGCGATTATTCGCCAGCTTGGCCTGCAAGAGAAAGGACGGCCTCTAAGTACAGTGTGTCGCCGTGATCTTGTGTGCACTGCCTCCCATGGTGGAATAGCTTGGCCAGTGTGTCACCATGATCTGGTGTGCACTGCCTCCCATGGTGGAATAGCCTGGCCAGTGTGTCGCCATGATCTGGTGTGCACTGCCTCCCATGGTGGAATAGCCTGGCCAGTGTGTCGCCATGATCTGGTGTGCACTGCCTCCCATGGTGGAATAGCCTGGCCAGTGTGTCACCATGATCTTGTGTGCACTGCCTCCCGTGGGGGAATAGCTTGGCCAGTGTGTCGCCATGATCTGGTGTGCACTGCCTCCCATGGTGGAATAGCCTGGCCAGTGTGTCGCCATGATCTGGTGTGCAATGCCTCCCATGGTGGAATAGCTTGGCCAGTGTGTTAAGTGCAGAATGTGCAATTGATGCTCATGCCTGTCCCATAGCTGCTGGATGAAGGCTGGCCATTAGAGCTTTCAGGTCCCTTTGCCCATAATGTGAGGTGCACATGCAAGGATGAGGAGGTCACTGGAAAGGGTACTCACCCTGACAATGCGTGTGAGGTCATTTAACTTTTTGCGGCATTGGGCACCGCTCCTGGGGACATCGCTGTTGGCTGACAGCTTGGTGGCGACATGCCTCCAGGCTCTCCTGTAGACGCGGACCGTCGCCTTCTTGCCATTGTCCGGGTACAAAACATGGCGCCTCTTCTCCACAGCAGCAATCAGCACACTCAGATCACGCTCTGAGAAGCACTGCGCACGTTCACGGGCCTTCTCCATGTCTTCAGGCGCTATTTGGGTCCAGCAGCAGTGTTCAGGCCTAGCTGGAGGGCTCCACTATCCAGGGCGTGGCAGCAGACACAGTCGACCCTTCCCCCTTAAGAGCTGGCCGGCGCCAGGGTGTCTGCTGTCAATCACGAGATGGCCGCACCTGTGCTGCGCCCGGCCTCGGCGCTATCGATCACCACCTCCGGCTTAGCGCCCAAAGAGAGGCGTCCAGCAGCAGTTTTAGCGCTCGCCCGAACTCCTAGGGCGAAGCTAATGAATATCGGAGAAGTGGCATCGATTTGGCGGCGGCCGCAAACTTTAGCGGACGCCCCACTTTAGCGCCCCAAAAGTGGCGGCAATGAATTTCTAGGCCCTTATATCCAGGAATATTTAAAACCCAACCCTGCCCTTTTTTGAGCCAGGTCTCCGTTATTGCCACGACATCATATTCCCATGTGGCTATTTGCGCCTGCAGCTCACCAACCTTATTTACTATGCTTTGTGCATTCACATACATACACTGTAAACGTATCTTTAGACCATCTTGTGTTCTCTTAGTCTGACCCCACCTAATACCTTACTATTTCTTACTTTAGTGCTATTAATCTCTCCCAAGCCTTTGTGCCCTTTGTTTCTCCTTTCTAATGCTACATCCTGGTGCCCATCCCCCTGCCAACTTAGTTTAAACCCTCCCTAACAGCACTGGCAAACCTCCCCCAGAACCGGTCCCAATATCCCAGGAATCTAAAGCTCTCCCTCCTGCACCATCTCTCCAGCCACGCATTCATCTGTTCTATCCTCCTATTTCTATACAGGAAACTCTTTTTTATCCGGCACCGATGGGACCGGCGTGGTGCTGGTTTATCAAAAAGTCTGGATTACAGAGAGTTATAGTTAAAAGGTACGAGAGCTCCGTACACAGCAACAAATCCAGGCTTCCCTGTTGCTTAGCAACAAGTGCAGGAACCCCCGATTACACAGCCAAGAATCAAGAATCGGCCACTAATATGAAGAAAAACTTAACTGAACCTACTCCTGAATTTTGCCGGTTAACCAAGATTTCCGGTTCTTTGGGTGCCGGTAAAACGAGAGTTTCCTGTACTCACTTGCGCGTGGCACCGGGAGTAAGCCGGAGGTCCTGCTTCTTAATCTCTTTCCGAGATCCGTGAAATCTTTCTATCTATGTCATTGGTACCGATATGGACCACGACCTCTGGCTGTTCATCCTTCCCCCTCAGAATGTTCTGCATCCTTAACCCTGGCACCAGGGAGGCAACATACCATCCGGGAGTCACGTCTGCCGCCGCAGAGAAGCCTATCTGTTCCCTTAACCGAGACTTTGAACAAATATTTTGTAGCAGTCTTCACGGTAGAAGACACGAAAAGCATCCCAATAATAACTGATAATCAAGGGGCTTTTGGGAGGGAGGAACTTAAAGCAATCACTATCATTAGAGAAAAAGTACTAGTCAAACTAATGGGACTAAAGGCTGACAAGTCCCCTGGAGCTGATGGTCTGCATCCTAGGGTCTTAAAAGAAGTGGCTGCAGAGATAGTGGATGCGTTGGTTATAATCTATCAAAATGAATTCTGGAGCGGTCCCAACGGATTGGAAAACCATAAATGTAACTCCCCTGTTCAAGAAGGAAGGGAGACAAAAAGCAGGAAACTATAGACCAGTTAGCCTAATATCTGCCATTGGGAAAATGCTGGAATCCATTATTAAGGAGGTAATAGAAAATTTAGAAAATCATAATTCAATCAAGCAGAGTCAACGTGGTTTTATGAAAAGGAAATCGTGTTTGACAAATTCACTAGAGTTCTTTGAGGATGTAATGTGCAGGGTGGATAAAGGGGAACCAGTAGATGTGGTGTATTTGGATTTCCAGAAGGCATTTGATAAGGTGCCACATAAAAGGTTACTGCACAAGATAAGAGCTCACGGGGTTGGGGGTAATATGTTAGCATAGATAGAGGACTGGCAAACTAACAGAAAACAGAGAGTCGGGATAAATGGGTCATTTTCAGGTTGGCAAACTTTAACTAGTGGGGTGCCACAGGGATCAGTGCTGGAGCCTCAACTAATTACAATCTATATTAGTGACTTGGATGAAGGGACCGAGTGTACTGTAGCCAAATTTGCTGATGATACAAAGATAGGTGGGAAAGCAAGTTGTGAGGAGGACATAGTCTGCAAAGGGATATAGATAGATTAAGTGAGTGAGCAAAAATTTGGCAGATGGAGTATAATATGGGAAAATGTGAGGTTATCCACTTTGGTAGGAAGAATAAAAAAGCAAATTATTATTTAAATGGAGAGAGACTACAAAATGCTGCGGTACAGAGGGATCTGGGGGTCCTCGTACATGAAACACAAAAAGTTAGCATGCAGGTACAGCAAGTAATTAGGAAGGCAAATGGAATGTTGGCCCTTATTGTAAGGGGGATGGAATATAAAAGTAGGGAAGTCTTGCTACAACTGTACAGGGCGCTGGTGAGACCACACCTGGAGTACTGCGTACAGATTTGGTCTCCTTATTTAAGGAGGGATACACTTGCATTGGAGGCAGTTCAGAGAAGGTTCACGAGATTGATTCCTAAGATGAAGGGGTTGTCTTATGAAAAATGGTTGAGCAGGTTAGGCCTATACTCTGAAGTTTAGAAGAATGAGAGGTGAACTTATTGAAACATATAAGATTCTGAGGGGGCTTGACAGGGTAGATGCAGGGAGGATGTTTCCCCTCGTGGGGGAATCTAGAACTAAGGGGTCGCCCATTTAAGACAAAGATGAGGAGGAAGTTCTTCTCTCAGAGGGTCGTGAATCTTTGGAATTCTCTACCCCAGAGAGCTGTGGAGGTGGAGTCATTGAATATATTCAAGGCTGAGATAGACAGATTTTTGAGCTACGGAGGAGTCAAGGGTTATGGGGAACAGGCAGGAAAGTGGAGTTGAGGCCAAGATCAGATCAGCCATGATCTTATTGAATGGCAGGGCAGGCTCGAGGGGCCAAATGGCCTACTCCTGCTTAGTTCTTAAGTTCTTATGTGCTTATGTTCTTATCAAATCCCCTACCACTATTGCTTTCCCTATCTTCCTCCTCCCTCTCCTTAAGGCTGAGCCACCCATGGTGCCTTGGACTTGGCTGTGGCTGTACTCCCCAGCGAAACCATCGCCCTCACCAGTACTCAGAACAGAATACTGGTTGGAGAGCGAGATGCACTCGGGACCCCTGCACTACCTGCCTGGTCCTCTTTTGTCTGGCGATCACCCATTCCTTCTCTGCCTACACACTCCTTAGCTGCATGGTGACCACCTCCTGAAACGTGATATCCACGTAGCTTTCTGCCTCGCAGATGCACCACAGTGACGCCAGCTGCTGCTCAAGCTCCGTAACCCGGAGCTCGAGCTCCTTCAGTTGACGACACCTCCTGCACACGTGGTTGTCCAGGACACGGGAAGCATCCTGAAGTTCCCACATGGTACAGGATGCACATTCTGCGGGACTGAGCTGCCCTGCCATGCCTTTATTTATTCGACTATTAACTAACTTTATAGAAACTTAAGACTAAGATGTAGCTAATTCAAGTTATTAATATAATATAGTATTAACAGTTACTAATTTAATATAGTATATTAACAGTTACTAATCGCCAAGCTCCTGCTTTATCCCTAAACAGCTATTTAACCACGGCCCCTAACTTGAAGTGAAAAAAAACGGTGTGACCTTTACCAACCAATCAGTTACCAGCTATCCTGTGACGTCACTCCTTTAGAATCACCCCTCAACTCCCTTTATGCTGCCGCCGCTCCCACTCAGGTCCACGCTCTGTCCTGGGCCTTCTCCGCCACTCCCTTTATCTTGGTGTCGCTCCCACTCAGGTCCACGCTCTGTCCTGGGCCTTCTCCGCCACTCCCTTTATCTTGGTGTCGCTCCCACTCAGGTCCACGCTCTGTCCTGGGCCTTCTCCGCCACTCCCTTTATCTTGGTGTCGCTCCCACTGAGGTCCACGCTCTGTCCTGGGCCTACTCCGCCACTCCCTTTATCTTGGTGTCGCTCCTGCTCAGGTTCACGCTCTGTCCTGGGCCTTCTCCGCCACTCCCTTTATCTTGGTGTCGCTCCTGCTCAGGTCCACGCTCTGTCCTGGGCCTTCTCCGCCACTCCCTTTATGCTGCTGCTGCTCCTGCTCAGGTCTGCACTCTGTGTTTAAGGTACTTCTTTGCATGCTTGACAAGATGACAAATAATAAAGGGAAGAGACCTGACCCAGAGAAGGGCTCAAATTAAATCATCCTGGATTTCCTTGGAGGTGGCCACATTAGACATCTTGCATATAGGAACATATAAAGAGTTGGAGAAAGTGAAGTTGCAGGCTTTCCGCAAACTGAAGACAAGTGCCATCCAGTTCTTATGGCCTGCAACCCATATTATTCACTCCCACATAGGATACACACAAAGATTACACACAGTTAGGGGGAAAAGTTCAGTCGCGCCCAGTAGCGTCCCGAAAAAGTTAGCACCCCCATGCTGTAAATTGAGTGGTAGCGCCCCAAGCAGGAGGCGGGGTGCTACCGTAAGCGCTTCCCCCCTCTTGGGGCGCTACCATTCAATATCGCGGCGCGACGTGCGACAGTATTACAGACCTCCCTCTCCTGATTAAAGGGGAGGCGCCTAGCGCAGCGCGCACCGGGGCCCTGCTGGACCACTGGGGAGTGGGGTGCCGGGAAAACAGCCCGACACTCAAGAGGAGTGCCGGGCTGACCGATCACGGCCAGCACCCCGCATGAAAAGCGGAAAGGGGCAGGTGCTGGCAGGCGGCCCAAAAAAATATGGCTGCCCGGTACCCGCCCTTTAATTAGCACCGCCACAGCCGCAAAAATGCCACCCTGACCCTGTCGGACATATTATCCGGTGGTAGGTCGGGGGCGTGACTGAAGTTTGCAGCCAGGGCGCGAGTGGGGCGCTGCGCACGGCGATTACATAATTGCCAAAGGTGCAGCGCTGCGGGGCGCTACCGACTACCACTGCCGCTAACCTCCCGCTAAATTTTGCGGGAGGCATTAGCGGCGCCACACCCAGGTGCTAGGTGCTTTTAGCCCTCCCCCGGGCGCTGACGGGAGGTGCAAAGCAACCCAATTTTTCCCCCTTAGTATCTTGATATGGATTCTGTTTTAAGGTGTATCTTGAGACCAGTATTCTAAGATTGTTCCTTTTCAAGCATCCTGCAGCACTGCCAGTGGCCCAGAACAAGACAACACCAGAGGTGATCTGGGTTAATGGCAGTTCGGTATTCCACAAACCAGCACCTACAAGCACCAGTACAGCTATACACATCCTGAAGGATATTGTTGGTGATCTTGAGGACTGAGTGAGCAATAATAGACAGATGAGGAGGACCAAGTGTTAGCGGTAGAGAAACAGCAGGAACTTGATGCCCTTATTGCTATGTGACCACTCTACTTTGGGAAATGCACCATTTTGGTGGCATTGGGCAGTCATGGTATGCTGCTATTGCTATTCAGTTGGAAGGGAGATTAAAGTGCTGATCATGCTGACCAATACATCAGGCACCTGATTAATATTTGTATGGACAATACAATGGCTGACAATGCAGTTGACCTCCCCCCACCCCCATGCTAGCCAGAAAGCAGATTTTACATATGGTGCAGATTAACTGTGGGTGATTGCAGCAGATAGCACAGGTTCTCTGTCTGAGAATCATGTCCTTCCAGGTCATCTTTTGCCTCTTTCAAGTAGATCCTGTCATTCCAGATTGGTGGGATGAGCCTGTAGCTATGACTGGTTGCACAGCAGTGGGGGCAGATAGTCCAGTTTGATACCTGCTAATCTCCTTGATACATTTTTTATCTGGATGCCATTTCCACCATGAAATACTTTGGCCGGAATTTTCCCGGGGCCGAGCATGTGGGTTTGGGGGCGAGTCTGGAGTTAAATTTGTGGAAGTTGACAGCGCGTCGGGAATGTCACCCTGCCGACTTCCGCATTTAACTCGGGCACGTTACGAAGCGCGCCACAGACCCGCTTGGGAGAGGCGGACGACCTCATTGAATGCTTGTTGAGAGACCTGTAACTGCCTCTTTAACAGCATGTTTTGGCTTTAACTTGTTGCGGACGGGATTCACGCACCTCGGGAACCTCGCCTGTGAAGGGGAGGCGGAAGCTCAGTGGACTTTCTGCTAGTTCATTAAGTGGAAAAACACATAAATACTCTCACCTTACACCTGCTTCCTTGCCTAATGGAAAAGCTCTTGCTGACTCCATTTTGTGCAGAGATTTAGCTGTCAGCAGTTTGCAGGTCATTTCTGCAACCTCAGAAGCCACTCTCACCATATTGCTAGTCACTCTCAGTACATTGAAGGATTGGGCCTCTGATCTCCACTTTACCTGCCTTCTATTAAATCAGCATGTGTCCCGCTTCTGCTGTCTTACCTTGGACCACAGAATCGGACCAAGCTGAGCCCCAGCACCAACAACACCAGCCACACCAGCAGCGACAGCAACAACACCAGCAACAGCAGCAACCACAACAGCCTTCTCCTGAACGACCTGTTGCTCCACAGGAGAGAAGGGGTCAGCACAGGGTTGCACTGCGCCGGAGGCGATAAACCCAACATAGGGTATACAGGCAGAGGATGAGCTTCCTGGACATGACTGAGCAGCAGTGCTTCAGGAGGCTCAGGCTATTGCGCCAGGTCATCGCAGATATTTGTAGCTTGCTAGAAGAAGACCTGCTGCCCAGAGAACCTGGTGGACAGATGCATCATCCAGGTAACCGATGCCATGTTTCACAAGTCAGCCAATTATGTAAACTTTGCCACTAATGAGGCCAGTGTTACGGAGTGTGCTTTGCAGCTCTGGTTGGCTTCCCACAGGTGCAGGGTGTCATTGACTGCATACATGTGGCTATCAAGGCACCCCCACATCACCCTGGAGTGTTTGTGAACCGCAAGGGCTTCCACTCCCTCAATGTGCAGCTCGTCTGCAACCATAAAAAAATCATCATGCATGTGTGCGCCAGATTCCCTGGCAGCTGTCATGACTCTTTCGTGCTGCACCAGTCCACCCTCCCTGAGCTCTTCGCACCTCTAAACAGACTTACCAGCTAGCTGCTTGGAGAAGAGGGCTATCCACTGAAGACGTGGCTGATGACACCCTTGAGGAGGCCAGGTAATGAGGCTAAGGAGCATTATAATGACAGCCACATGTCCACCAGATGTGTCATAGAGCAAGCAATCGGCATGATGAAGATGCGCTTCAAATGCCTTGACAGATCTGGAGGAGCCTTTCAATACACACCAGCCAGGGTCTCCAGAATAATCGTCATGTGCTGTATGCTGCACAACATAGCACAGCAGCGAGGATTGGAGCTGCAGGAGGAGCAGCGCACAGCCTCTTCAGAGGAGAAGGAGGAACAGGCGGAACACAAGCAGGAGGAGGAGAAGGAACCTGAGGTGGAGATGGCACCAGCAGCGGTGCATATTGCAGTCCGGGAGGCCTGGGATGGCCTCATAATGGCCAGATTTACTTAACTTGCCCCAACTACACCACAAATCAGTCATGTAATGGCCAAACAATTCCTGTCACCCAAACCTCCATTTCTCGAGGTTAAGTAATGTCTCACCATTCACTCCAAGTGCCAAAGCCACTTCCCAGGTAGCAGGCAAAAATGGAGAAGACGAGAAAGTTGTGAAAATTTTTTTTTTTATGTGCGTCATAAATATAACTGAAATTTAACATTAACATTTTGTCAAACACCCATGTGCATACCCTTGTGGATCTAGGATTGTGTCTTTTTTTCATTTACGCGTGCTTCTACGAGGTGCGATCCCTGTGGCTTCAGCAGAGGTAGAGGCAGCCTGCTCACTTCCCTATTGCGACTGCTTAGACACTTTTGACGGATGTCCTCTGGGTTTCGGAGTCTGTGAGGGCCTTGCCAAAGTCTGCTCCTCCTGCAACTGTGCAGGGGCAGACTCGGCCATTGGGATCCAAGGCAGCATGTGGGGCTCTGACTGAGGGGGAGGCAACGGGGAAGAAGTGGGAGCGCTTTGAGCAGAGCCCCCACTTCCATGACCCCTTTCACCATCATCCCTCTCATGGGCCACACGCACTTCCCTGCTAAAAAGGAACTGGAGAGCACCCTGCTGCACATCAGTGGGGCAATGAACACCCAAGTCTAGGTTAATATTGCTCCTTGAGATTAGGTCAATGAGCGTCTGCAATCTGTTGTTCACAGCAAGCATGCTCTCGTTGGACTGGCACATTTGCTGCTCCATGCAGGTAGCCATCCTTTCCATGGAACAGCACATCGTCGCCATCGCTGGATGTTAGAGATGGACTCCTCCATTGTCTGTACATTTACACACATCACAACTGCAAAAGCTGCTAGAGCCTCGCGCAACTGTTGCTGCCCTCCAAGATCACCCTCTTTCTCGATGGCCCCCGAGGTTCAGCATCTGCATGCAGCTCAGCAGAGCTTGGAGTGTCCTGCGCCCTCCGGTGAGGAGTGTCCACGGCTGTCCCTGTCAACACCATCTCCTCTTGTTCACTTGTGATGTGTGAGTCACCAGGTGACAACACTGCTCTATCTCGCATAGTACCCACCGAGGTGCGCGTATTTGTGCTGGTGCTGGGTACGCTTGGGTCTGGTGACAGTGCACCCTCAGAGACTGGAGCTTCCTGAGGAGTCATCTTCCTCCTCTGGCTGGACAGTGACGGGTGGTGGGGGGGTGGTGGTGGGGGCACTTGATGGACCTATGGGAGAGTAAAGAGAGGAATTGGAAGTCTTATGATAAGAATGGGTAACGTTACCATTATGCACATGATGACATTTCACTGGCTGCTGACATCAGTCACCATATTGGTGACTGTTGTATGCTATGTGGCTATTTGAGATTTAATTCTGTCAGCAGGTTGCTGGAAGGTCCCCCTCTCTCCATCTCCCACTGCCAGCAGTTCTGTAACTCCAGAGATGTCTAGGGCCTCCTCCTCTGCTTGAGTCAAATTTGTGAAGACTGGAGGGTCACCTCCAGTTCTCTGCTTCTCCCTGTTGTTGTGGGCTCTCTTCTCCTGCAAGAAGGGAAAGAATAGAACTTTAAGTGAGAATGATGGAATGAGTGTAAGGAATAGATGTGCTTCATCTGTAGAGGGTGACTATGATAGAGTGGCGTGACATTGCCAAATGGCCTCCTTCTGTGGTGTTACTCGCTATGATTGCATTAGGATGAGGGTGAGTGTCAGTGGTGGTTAGTCAGATGGGGATGTGAATAGGTGCATAGACCGAGAGGAATGGTTGGATGTGCAAGGTGTGTTAGTGTGAGGAATGTTGTGCAGGAGTAGCCTTGGGAAGGCAGAGTGATGGGGTTGGGGTGACAGACACATCAGGACATAGGTGAGTGTGGCATTGCACTCACATTTCATGACCTCATGAGATCATTGAATCTCTTGCGGCACTGTATCCTCGTTCTCCTCACCACATCTCACCACATCCCTGCTGCTGATCTCCTCTGCGATGTCTAGCCATGCCCTCTTTGTGTCTTCTGCTGGTCTTTATCTGCCACCTGCAGGGTAGAGGATCTCCCTGTGTGCTCTTACTCCCTGGACCAGCACTTCCAGGGAGGCATCTGGAAATCTTGGGGCTGCCTTCTGCCTTTGTGTCTCCATGACCCACAGAATTGACAATATTATTCAGCAGTTTTGAGCTCTTGAAATCACCTTCAATACTCCTACATCAACCTTCAAATGAGATGTGTGTAAGGCTGCTTTAAATATCCGCGCTTAAAACATCAGTGATGTCATCAGACCCGCTCCATTTAATTGGGCCGAGAAACACGCATGACTCTTTTAATTGGTGGCATTGAATTAAACGCGCAGTGCAGAACGCGCTGCTCAAATCTTCGGGATGACGACTCGCTACACGGCCCGCGTGCACCCGACTCGACTCCAAGGTAAAGATTCCGGCCTTTAGTTCAGTTGTTTGAAAACTAACCCCAATTATCAATTTGAACTTGAATTTCAGGCTGCCATAACATTTAGTTGCTTTGTTGCTCCCTAAGCTCCGTTGAAAGTTTATATTATCAGAGCTGCATTTTTACGTCCCTTTTTTCAACCTTTCCTGTTCTGCTGAAGCTTTGTAAATGCTTCAATTACACATATATGCCAACCATTCACATTTGACATGGATAACCAGCATTTTTGGGGCACTTTCTGTGACACACACAAAAAATCTGGACTGCTCTTGGTCTCCCTCTTCACAGCTGTTCAAGACCTCCTACCTTCTGTTGCTACTGCTCTGAGAGGAGACAGGAAGTCCAAAAGGAGTGCTGGGAAGGCAGAGATCATTGTTACAGCATGATCTGTGTGTGGAGAGAAAGAGAAGAGTGAACTGGAGGCGTTGGAAAATGTAAACTGTGGGGTGGGAAAAAAGTACTGTTGTGTACTGTGGGAAGGTTGTTACATGGAAAGAATGTCAGTGACTGGGGGACTGGACTGTGAGAGTGTCTCTAAATAAGAGTGGCTGGGGGCTAAAGGAAAGGTTTTTGACCATGTTTTTAGTCAACCCTCCTAATCTCTCCTTCTTTGGCTCTGTGCCCATTTTTCTTCTCACCTCTGTGAAGCACCTTGGGACGTTTTTCAATTTTAAATGCACTATATAAATAAAAGTTGTTGTTGCTGCTGCTCCTCCTGGACAGAGGGGGAGTTGGGCAGGCAGAGATTCTCTGAACTGGAGGGAAAGGGGCATCATGGGAGGAGAGTATCTGTGAACAGGGACATTGGAGGTGAAGAGAGTCTGAATTGGGGGTGATTGGAGGAGAGAGCATTGGTGAATTGTGAGGTGGTTTGGAAGGAAAGAGAAACTGTTGAGGTAGCTTTTGAGGAAGTGATAGTCTATTTGGTCTATTGAAACCCCAAATGTAAGTTGCCTTTCTGTTTTTTTTAGTTTAAAAAAAATCAACTGCCAGCAAAAAAATCCTGTTTAATACTAATTATAGCACACTTTTTTCATATTTAAAATTTATTTTTCAGGGGAATATGCCCTGTGCTAGTTAGCATGGGGTAGCATTTGGAATAAGTGCGTACAGCTCTAAATTTTCTAGCTACAACCCTGTGTTCAGTGAGACTGAGTTTGACTTCCTTAATTGCTATTAGGCACTTTTTGTATTTAATTAAAACTTTTTTATTCTTGCAGTAATAAATGATCTGCTACTGGAAGAAAAATACTGAAATATTAGGTATCAGCCTTGGCTCTGTGGTAGCACTCTTGCCTCTGACTCTGAAGATCATGGGTTCAAGCCCCACTCCAGACACTTGAGCATGTAATCTAGGCTGAGACTTCGGGCGCGATCTTGCCAGTCCTGGGGAGGTGGGTATGGAGGCAGGACTGCTGGGAAAATGCAGAATTTGGGGGTGGGTGCCCAGCCTGCCCCCAACCTGCCTCTGTGCCATCTTGCCAGGAGGTGGGTAGCTGTCCCGGGCCAAGTCCTGTCTCCTTGGAGACGGGAAGGGGATTACAGCCACTTAACTGCCTGTTAACAGGCAGATAAGAGGATTATCCCCATTTTACCCACAAAAGTGCGGGATTCCCGAAGGCTCCGAACCCCGCCAGGGCCACCGAGGTGAGTAGTGGGTCTGCGGGAGTCGGAGGGGTCCAAAAGTGCGCTGTGAAGGGAAGTGATGGGTGCAAGTGTGGAGAGGTGAGCATGTAATTCTCCAATGCAACAACCATCTAATTTCTGCAAAATATAGAGATTTGATGAGTCTTGAATTCAAGAACTCTTCAAACTACAGAGAATGTCAGTGTTTGACAGCTTGACAGAGCTGTCAAACGATGACAATTCACCTGTCAAAATGTTTTGACAGATGAAACGTCATACACTGACGTGCTCTGTAACTGGCTTTCCCTTAATTGGCCTGCTAAGCCTGCTGGGCGGGCTTAACAAGGTCAATCAAGGGAAAATAGCATGGGTTGGCCACAAATCGATGGAGGCGGGACATCGACCCGATAAGCAGCAGTCCCGCCTCCAACGCGCTCCCATTGGCAAAATGGCCCCCTTCAATTCAGAACTGAGGGAATTGTGCACTGTCTTTTGGATCAGATGTTAAACTGAGGCCCCGTCTACTCCCTCAGGTGGATGTAAAAGATCCCATTGCACTAGTAGAAGAGGAGCAGGGGTGTTTTCTCTGTGCCCTGGCCAACGTTTTTCCTTCAGCCACCTTCTCCAGAACAGATTATCTGGTCATTTATCTCATTGCGGGACCTTGTGGTGTGTAATTTGGCTGCCGCATTTCCCTACATTACAACAGTAACTGTAGTTCAAAAGTACTTCATTGGCTGTAAAATGCTTTGGAATGCCCACCGATCATGAAAGGTGCTTTATAATGCAGTTTATTTCTTTCTAATAGAGCGTAGCTCTCAATAAAATTGAACAAATATTCCTTCATTTTTTAGATTTCAAACCTTGCATCATCTGTGTTCATTGTAGAATCCAAACTGCTGCAAAATGCATCAAGTAAAGCGCCATAAATCAAACATCAGTTTTAGATCTTCAACACTTGTATCCCTCTTCATGCTTTTATGTACTTTTTTTCCCTCTAATATGAATGGAGAAATGTTAGTTATACCTACAGTTTAAGCTACAAGTCTAAGTTTTCCTGCATTTTAGTGCCATTTTAGAGTAGGTTTTTCTGGGGGAGGTGGTCAACATTTTTGCGTCTGTTGATCAGCTTTTAGTGGTTTTCTAAGTTGATTTGTATGATACCAATCACATTTTGGTGAATTAGCAAACAAGAAGTATCCAGCTATTTTAAGTTCCAAATTAAGGTTCCACGTAAACATTTTGTGACAAATAAATACTCTTTTTAACAAAAAAATGCAATAATTTTTTTAATTAAAATTTCACAAAATTACTAAAGTATATTGTAAATTAGAAATTTTAATAAAAGTTACTCTTCTTTCAGAGCTCCATCGCCAAAGGAACTTCCCTTAAGCTCACTGTAGATGGACAAAAGGAACACATTACACAATCCTACCCTAAGCTGCACTTAATTTAAATCTATTATTATATTTAAGTGAAGCCATTATCCATTTTTGGTGAGAAAAGTTTAGGCTGGCCTAAATGAGTTGGCTGGAAGATTGCACATGATGTAACGGAGTTCTGTACAACCTCTGGCTCCCAATTCCACATTCCACTCTGGCATCACTGGCCACGGTGATTGGAAAATTGGTTCTAAAGAACTCCACCTTTGACCACTTTTACTTCAAGATTTAAGCACATTGAAGTTGCCAGGTTGGAAGAAAGGTGAAAAATTATTGCTGTCCATGTATTGAAAAATGTTATGTTAAAGTTGAGTTTCTCCACAATATTATTCCATACAGTTCAGAATGCAAGGCAAATAGATGTTGGTGTGTAAATGAGTGCAATATTTTGTTTCTTAATATAGGAAACTCTCTTGTAAAATTAAATTCTAACATTGCTGTATCATCTGTTTTTTTTCCAGTTGGTCCTGAAAACATATTAGCAGAGAGGCATTTTGTGATTATGATAACAACCATTGTGCTTACACTTCCGTTGTCCCTGTATCGCAACATTGCTAACTTAGGAAAGGTGACTATTATTTTCATTTTTATTAACTGTTGCGTGTTAAATTCAAAGATTTTTTGATGTAAATAATTGATTCACTGATATAACCTTTATTTTAACTTAAAAAAAACTAGAGCCCTAATTTCAACTACCAATACGAGTCAGTGGGTAGGGACGAGGGGAAACTCTCCGGCCCGCCACAGCGTGAGGCTTGGGAGATTTTAACTCCCAGGCTTCATTTGCATGGGAGTCGAAGTCTCCCGGCCGAACCCAGCAAGAAGTGGGAGCGGGATTTTGGGCAACAAGAAGCCACCGCCAGGGACCCAAAGAAATAGTCTCCGGTAGTCAGGTTATTGGTTAGGTGGTTGTCAAGAGGGCCTCTCGGTTGGGAGAAAGGGAGGGAAGCCCAGGGGAGGGGAAGCCCTAGGTTTCTTGCTCCTCCTTGCCCATGTGGAAACCACAAACAAATTTAAAATAACGTCCTTTTCTGGGTCTATTCTGGTCCCAGATCCACTTGCCGTCAAGTTGGCCTGACGAGTAACCCACGACAACTTCCCCGCACAGGCCTCGGGCTAAATTGCAGACGGACCCCGATGATGTAATCGGAGCCCAATCTAAATATTTATAGAAGGACCCTACAGCCTTCCGACAGGTGTCCCGCTCACCTGCTCAAATGAGCAGGCTAAAATTGCAATCTGTGGGAAGGTAGCAGGATCAGAGGGGTAAGTCATTGCAGCCATTTTAGCTGCCCGTCCGCCCAGTTTCTTCCAGGCGGGCAGGGTTAAAATCAGCCCTTAGGTATTATGGATGAAAAGGTACTCTAGGTATTTTGATAAAAGAAAGAAATATCTGTGAGAAAAACCCAGTGGAAAAACTCTTGTACTCTCCGTATAGCTTAACAGATATATAGTGAATAGCCGAGCCAAAAAAACAGGAGGGTACCAGGTTTGAATCTGATCTGTGCTGACTGAGCTGATCTCAGTCGAAGTGCTGATAGGGATGCTACAGTTGCTTAAACATCCTTCGATTTGGAAGGGCAAAGTTAACTAGGTTTCTGCTCGTTGTCACTATGCAGGACCTCTGCTGAAAGTGCATACATAAGGAGAGAATTAGGCTCACTGGTGATGTCTCCCATGGTCAAATAAGTGCTTCTTTATTTGTCATTATAAAGATAATATTTGGAGTAATGTTTAGAAGCAGTATTCCTCTTGAATAATCTACATTTCATTTCATACAATCCCCTTATTATAAATAAGTACCAGAAACAAAGTTGTTAAATGGAATCACATTGTTAAATGAAAAGTCAACACGCAGCTCTGCAAAAGCTGTAACAGCAGTCTTTCCACCATTAACATGAAATAGAGAAAGAATTAAACTGAAGTTGTATTCTAACCTTGCACAGTGTCAGCTGTGGCTCAGTGGGCAGCACTCTCTAGGTGGGAGGGGCTAGGAGTGAGCCAGGTGTGACTGGTTGCCTAATTGCAGCTGGGTGTTGGAGGAAGTTTTGTAAAAAGTGGGTGGAGGGTTTTGGGGTGTTGTTTTCAGGTTTTAGGGCCTTTTTGGCCCACAAAAAACAGCCAGATGGCTGCTAAGGGGTCCGGAGTGCCGGGCCCCTCAGAGGACAATATTCCCGAGAGGAATTTTATTAGGGAAGAAACTGTGGTGGGAAGGGGGAAAAAAGGCCCAAAGATTTGGGCCAGGACCTCAGGAGGTTTGGTAAAGAAAATACGGTGGTGGTGCAATGTGAAGATAAGAAGATTCGAGCCTGGGATATAATCCAGGCGGTTCATGAGGACTGTGGTGAGGGAAGCTGTAGTGTATGTGCCTTTAAGAGCCCCAGGTGTGCTGTAGTGCCGGTAATGGCCACTCGGGCTATATAAGCCTGTATATTGTGTATATCCGTTAGAACCCCCCCCCGCCAGACTTTGCTTAGTAAACACCTATGAACCAACTCCTGTCTTCAGTGTCTTTATCAACACACGGACACTACAGTGGCGACGAAGTGGAAACGGACTTACCTGCAATTCGGCAGCACCTCAAGGACATCGATTCCTCGGGCGTCCAGAAGACTCAAGAAAGTGAGAGAAGCTGTGGTTTCACCAGCGGGCCAAGCAGGTGGCAGGTACTGCGCTAATCCTTCCTGGGCATCAGGCTGGGGCTCCAGCGGCTGGCTCTACAGCTGAGGCAGGCAGCGAAATCGGAGGCAAGCAATAACGGACTGGGAGGGAGCACTCGGGAGACGGCCGGCGCGGCAAGCAGGTCAGCGTTCAGACCTGGAGAGAAAGTCCCGCGGGAATGAGTCTCCAACTGTAAATAAATTTTTTAAAAAGAACTGGAACCGCGGGAAACAGCGTTGTCATCGGCAGCAGCGGCGGGAAAGCGCGGGAAGCACCATATCTTTGCTGCAGAAAAGAAAGAAAAGCGCGGGAAGCGCCATATCTTTTCTGAAATGCCTAAGTCTGGCAATATTGATGCTTTTGATAGCGAAATAGAGGATTGGACCACATACGTGGAAAGAGTAGAGGTATATTGCACTGCAAATGGAATAGAAGATGAAAAAAAGCTTCAGTACTGCTGAACCTAATGGGCGCAAAGGCATACGGGCTGTTAGGAAATTTAATCACTCCAGCCAAACCAAAGGACAAGAATTTTATAAAGAAATTGTTGATACCCTGCAGGAGCACTTAAACCCATCACCGCTGCTGATAGCGGAACGATTCAAATTCTTCAAGAGAAATCAACACAAGAATGAAAGTAACGCTGATTACCTAACCGAATTAAGAAAGCTATCAAAGTACTGCCAATTCGGGGCAGGACTAGCAGATTATCATCGAGACAAATTCGTTTGCGGTCTCTTAAGTGAAGGAACACAAAAAAGGCTGCTTTCTGAAAAAGATTTAACATTGGACAAAGCTTTCAGTATGGCTGTATCATATGAAGCAGCAGCAAGAGGAGCTGCAGAGATACAACAAAAGACACAGGACTTCGGCACCCATGAAATGACACAGGGTTTCGAAAGATGTTATCGCTGCGGCAGATCCACCCATAACCAGAAGGACTACTGGTTCAAGGACAAAGCATGCAGGCGATGCAGAAAGATTGGACACATTGCACGGGTATGCTGATCTGGACAAAATAAATCCACAGACAGAAAAAAAAAATCAATAAAGGAAAGTACAGGAAGGTACAAATGATGACGAACAGTAGCTCCGAAGACCAGAAGAGCGATAGCGACTCCGAAAACAAGAGACTAAGCTGTCTCAAATTACATAATGTACTTGCCAAAGATGATTACCAAACCATTTGGGTTACCCTCACGATAGCAGGTCCCCAGTTAAAATGGAGCGAGATACAGGATCAGCTCTAACCATAATAAATCGACGTGATTACGAGAGGCTATTTTCGCATATACCTCTAAAAGACACATCCATTATCTTAAAAACATATACGGGGCAGAAAGTATACCCCAAAGGAAGAATAAGGGTGCCTGTTGTATACAACGGCAAAGAAATACAAAAGTTGTATTTATACATTCTACAAGATGGTGGTCCACCGTTGTTGGGACGTGAATGGATCAGAAAGATACGTTTAGACTGGCACTCCATTCAGGCACTGACGGTGACCAGTAAGAAAAAAAACAATGATGACATCATACCTGAACAATTAAAAGACATCTTGGCCAACGCCAAAGAAGTATTTCAGGAGAAACTAGGAACCTTGAAAGGCATCACCGCCTCAATAAAAGTGGAAGATGCAGCAATTCCCAAATTTTTTAAGGCAAGACCGGTGCCATACGCAATTCGTCCAGCAGTCGAGGCAGAGCTGGAGAAGTTGGAAAAGGCAGGCGTATTATCCAAAATAGATTGGAGCGAGTGGGCAACACACATCGTTCCAGTCATGAAAAAAGCATTGAATAATGATAAATCTGAAGAACAGAGAAAAATTTGCATCTGTGGAGACTTCAAGGTGACTGTAAACCCGGTCCTTCACACAGTACAGTATTCTCTTCCGAGGATAGAAGATATTTTCGCCTCACTATCCGGAGGGAAACGTTTCACCAAAATTGACTTGGCACAGGCATATCTACAGATGGAGGTTGAGGAGGCCTCTAAAAAGTATCTCACGATAAACACACACAAAGGCCTGTACCAGTACAATCGACTGGTTTTTGGAGTAGCATCAGCTCCAGCTATCTGGCAAAGAGCTATGGAGCAAGTCCTGCAAGGGATTCCGGGGACTCAATGCTACCTAGACGACATCCTTGTAACAGGAGAAAACGACAACGAGCACCTTGCCAATTTGGAGCAGGTGCTCACTAGGCTGAAAGAACGGGGCCTACGAGCAAATCGCCCCAAGTGCGAATTCTTCCAAAATCAGATATCATATTGTGGCCACATAATTAATAAGGAAGGGTTGCATAAGTCACCTGAAAAAATTGAAGCGGTCATAAAAGCCCCAGCACCTGAAAATGTTTCACAATTAAGGTCGTTCCTGGGATTAATAAATTACTATCATAAATTTTTACCGAACTTATCAACTCTTCTACACCCTCTTAATGAACTTCTACAAACAGGAGTGATTTGGAAATGGAACGAAGACTGTAAACGTGCCTTCCATAAATGCAAAGACTTAATCACATCCGAAGAAGTTTTGGCTCATTACAACCCATCACTGCCAATCAGACTGGCGTGCGATGCATCCCCTTACGGCATAGGAGCAGTATTATCCCATAAATTCCCTGATGGCTCAGAACGGCCGATAGCTTTTGCGTCACGCTCATTAAACTCAGCTGAGCGTAACTTTGCCCAAATCGACAGGGAAGCACTCAGCCTGGTATGGGGAGTGAAGAAATTCAACCATTACCTACACGGACAAAAATTTACCTAGTTGACTGACCATCAACCCCTCATCTCCATATTCAACCATAAAAAGGGTGTTCCCATTATGACAGCGCAAAGGCTACAGAGGTGGTCCCTTTTTCTAGGGGCACACCAATACAACATAGAATACAAAGGATCAAAACAGCATGGGAATGCTGACGGTTTATCACGCCTACCGTTGCCAACGATAGAAGAGGCACCTACAGTAGACCCAGTAGAGATGTTCCACTCTACCATAGTGGAATGTCTACCAGTAACAAATTCTGCCATTGAAAGGGAGACGAGAAATGACCCGACTCTCTCACGGGTCTACGATTTAACAGTGAAGGGATGGCCAGCACATGGCGAACCACTGTTGCCAGCATTCTCGCAAAGAAGAGAACAGCTGTCAGTGTGCCGAGGAACCTTGATGTGTGGATCCAGAGTGGTGATTCCACCCAAACTCCAGGATAAAGTGCTAAAGAAGCTTCACGAGGGGCATCTGGGTGGAGTGAAAATGAAGAACCTAGCTAGGGCCTTTGTATGGTGGCCAGGTATCGATGGAGACATCGAAGAAATGACCAAGAGCTGCCTAGGATGCCAGAAGGTCCAAAACGCTCCACCACAAGCCCCTCTACATCCATGGGAGTGGCCCTCATCTCCCTGGCAAAGGGTGCACATCGACTTTGCTGGTCCATTTATGGACTCAATGTTCTTAATCGCGGTTGATGCACACTCCAAGTGGCCAGAGGTAATAAAGATATCCTCCACCACCACGGAAAAAACCATCACAGTATTAAGGACCATATTTGTCAGGAATGGGCTGCCGGAACAGATATGTTCTGATAATGGACCGCAATTTGCGTCCGAAGAATTCAGAAAGTTCTTAAAAAACAATGGGGTTAAGCACTACACGTCCGCCCCATACCATCCCGCCACCAATGGATTGGCTGAAAGGTTTGTCCAGACCTTCAAGAAGGCCATAAAGGCCATGGGTAATGAAGACATAAAACTTCAGCACAAGGTGGATAACTTCTTATTCGCATACAGGAATGCAACACATATGGTTACCAACCAAACTCCCGCCATGATGTTCTTCAATAGAAACCTAAGATGCAGGCTGGATTCGGTCAAGCCCAACATCAGAAGGGACGTGGAGAACCGACAGTTTCAAGGCATGAATGAAAGGCCAACTAGAACCTTCCAGATAGGTCAACAAGTTTTGGCCCGGGACTACCGTACCGAGAAATGGCAGCCTGGAACTATCTGCACACGACTAGGACCACTGATGTATACCGTGGACATCGGAGAAAGCATAATAAGGCGCCATGCTGACCAAATCATAGAGTCATCCGAAAAGGGACAACCTACACCATAACTCTATATGCCTAACGATGAAGTAGAGATACCCATATCTACCTCCGATCCGGTGACACTGGAACCCGATGAACCCGACACTGGCATTCAAGCCGAATCAGCCTTGCCAAAAGAACCTACTACACCACCAGAAACTACTACACCACCGAGGCGTTATCCGGACCGAGTCAGGAAGCCTCCTGAGAGACTGACTTATACTTAATTAACTACAGCAATGTGTATATTATTTTTCTTATAACATGTAATTAATAATTACTTAAAATATGATGTACTGGTTAGCTAAAAGGGGAGGAATTGTAGTGTATGTGCCTTTAAGAGCCCCAGGTGTGCTGTAGTGCCGGTAATGGCCACTCAGGCTATATAAGCCTGTATATTGTGTATATCCGTTAGAACCCCCCCCCCCCCCAGACTTTGCTTGGTGAACACCTATGAACCAACTCCTGTCTTCAGTGTCTTTATCAACACACGGACACTACAGAAGCTGTTTTGCCTGCCGACCAAAACCAAATGTGGGATTTGAGGTGACGGTCAGTGGCCATGAGGAGGTGGAAAAACTGCTGCTCAGCCTGAAAGTTGGGGAGAAATTTTTGACGGTGACTCTGCTATATTCAAAGGAGGTGGTGGTTTCATTTTTGAACTTGCCTGTGTACATCGAGGACGAAGTGCTGAGCAAAAAGTTGGAGTCGTGGGACATTAAAATCTGTTCCGAAATAAAGAGGAGGTACTATCCAGGAACACGGGTAGCAGACGGAACCCGGTATGTAAAGGTGTGGTTCCCAGAGGGGGTGAGGTCTTTGCCTTACAGTATGAAGTTCGAGACACTGGAAGGAGTACAATACTTTCGTGTGCTGCACGATAACCAAGTAAAGGTGTGCTACTATTGTCTGGGACATGACCATCTCGTGAGAAACT
Organism: Somniosus microcephalus; assembly: GCF_052327205.1. Taxonomy (NCBI): domain Eukaryota; kingdom Metazoa; phylum Chordata; class Chondrichthyes; order Squaliformes; family Somniosidae; genus Somniosus; species Somniosus microcephalus. The sequence continues at coordinate 273,920,141 of NC_140990.1, read as the reverse complement.
GTCTTGATTTGTATTGTTACAATTGCGGTGAGTCGGGACATATCGCGCGGAGCTGCAAGGCGGAGAGCTGTGGGGTGTGTCGTAAAGGCCCCGCCCGCTGTGAGTGTGTGGCAGAAGGGAGCGAAATGAGTGATGAGGAGATGGGAGAAGGAGCAGGAGAGGAGTGTGGAACAGCCGGAGGTGCGGTGCAGTCGAAGGACACAGCCGGTAAAATGAAGGAAAAAGGAGCACAGGAAGAGGCAGAGGTTGGCGGAGCGGAGATCGAGATGGAGATGGTGGAAAACACGGCGAGTGCTATGAAGGGGAACAAAGACAGCAGCGGGCAGCAAGGGTCGAGTGCAGACTCGAGCCTTAGTGCAGTTCGGCTCCCCCTGGGGAGTCTGGTATCTGCTGGGGGAGAGAAGGCAGGAGCAGGGTGTGTGGTGGAAGTGAGTGCTCCGGGGAAAGGCGGGGAGTCGGATATTTTGGTGAACAGGAGGGGGCAGGGCGGGGAGAGGGTGCAAGAGGCAGGAGCCTTAAAGGGACAGCAGAATGGGATCGGCGAGATAGAGACATCAGAAGGGAACAATTTAGGTGTGCCATTGTCCCATGGAGTGAGGGAACAAGGTGCAAGGGTCAGAGGTAGAGACGTGGTCGAAGGGGGCGGCACAGTGGGAGAAACTGCGATAGCAGGAAGACTCTCTATGGGAGATGGCGTATCTGACGGGGAGCAGGATTATGTATCTGACGGGGAGCCGGCACAAGGGGTTGCAGAAGAGCTTGAGTGTGAGGAATTCGAGGGGGACAGAGACATGGAAGTCGGGGATGGGGTGGCATCATGTGGAAAGCGAAAGGTTAGTGAGGGGCAGAAGGAGGGAGAAAGGGCAGCTCCTGGGCCCAAAGTTAAGGCAAGGAAGAGGCTGAAACAGCAGGGAGGGGTCAAACAGGAGGGGAAAAAGAGCCGGAGGCTGCAGGAAAAAGCAACAGCTGGCCGAAAAGTTGAGAAGGAGCATGAGAGGAGGGAAGAGCCAGAGATTAAATGATGGGGAGATTATTGGGCACACTTCCCTTCTTTGGAGCCATGATTACATTGGTCTCGATCAATGTGAACGGACTGAGGGGTGAGAAGAAATTGCAGCAGTTGTTACAGGGTTTTAAAGGCACGGACTTGTGTCTGCAAGAAACCTTTTGGGATGAGGATATTCTAGAAAGAGTTCAGAAGGTTTGGAAGGGAGAGGTGTTTGCAAGTTGTGCAAACAATAACCGTAGAGAGGTGGCTGTTTTGGTGAGTCCGTCCATAGAAGAGAATGTTGCCTTGGTGGACAAGGACACTGAGGGGAGATTTTTACGGCTAAGGGTAAAATTGGAGGGATTTAATTGTGATCTTTTTAATATCTATGCACCGAACGACCATTGCAAGCGTCGTGAGTTTTTTCGGGGGTTATTCACTGAAGTGGCAGAGGTGGAAAATCCTTGTATAGTGGGGGATTTTAATGTATTTTTATCTTGGATGGACATTTCAGCCCAGATGACCTTTAAAGAGGATAACTCCAGAGGGATGATTATAAAAATGATGGCAAATTTAAATTTGAGAGACAGAGGGACCGGAACCCCATAAAAAGGGAATTCTCCAGAGCAGGTTGGGTGGGTGATGTTTTAAAACAGAGCCGAATAGATTTTGTGTTAATGCAGGAAGGGTTAAGTTCGGAGGTGATGGAGATTTATTATAAAAAAGTATTTTTTAGTGATCACTCGGCTTTGGTTCTTAGAATTAGGAACAGCAGAGTTAAGATTGGTTCAGGGGTGTGGATTTTAAACAATCAATACCTGAAGGAAAGTGCTTATAAAGAAGGGATTATAAATATAATACAAAATGCTCAGAAGGAACTTTTGTTCTTGAAAGAAAGAAGAGTTTGGTGGGACAATTTCAAATATGAGGTAAAAGTTTTTTCGGTACGTTATGGGAAAAAGAGGGCGGCAGCTAACCGGCATCGAGAAGAGAATATAAACAAAAGGTTTACGGATGTCTGTAAAGCAGTTGACGGAGGGGATAAGGGAGCTGAGACTAAGTTCCGGGTGCTAAAGGAAGAGTGGGAATTATTGCAAGCTGAAAAATGCAAGGGGGCCATTCTCCGTGCAAAGGCTAGAGATGCATTGGAGGGCGAAAGATGCACTAGATATTTTCTAGAGCAAGAGAAGCTGCGACAGAGATTATCGTTAATTGAGGAGTTGAAGGTTGGGGAGAAGATCATTCATGAAAGTGAGGAGATTTTGGAGGCAGCTAGCAGCTTTTATCAAGAGCTATATACAAAAGAAGACATTTCCAATTTGGAGATGGAGAAGGTTACTGCTTTTATTGAAAAGGGTTTAAAGGAGGATGAGAGAAGCATGTGTGATAAAGAAGTAGGATTAGCGGAAATAAAAATAGCAATAAGTAGAATGAAGGGGGGGGAAAGCCCAGGGTCCGATGGACTAAGTGCAGAATTTTATAAGGAATTTTTCGAGATTTTGAGTCCATTGCTCTTAGAAGTTTTTAAGGAAATTAAAATTGAGGGAAGCCTGGCCCCATCTATGAGGAGAGGTATCATAAGCTTAGCTTATAAAAATAAAGGGGATAGACGGGATCTGAAGAATTGGAGGCCCATCACACTATTAAATGTAGATTATAAGATCTTGGCGAGGGTTATGGCAAATCATTTGAAGGAGGTGTTACCGGAGATAGTTTGGCCCTCTCAGTCCTATGGAGTCATAGGCCGGGACATCTCAGACACTGTGGTCTCAATCCGAGATGCGATAGAACTCATGGAAGAGAGTGGGAGGGAGGCTTATGTATTAAAGATAGATCAAGAGAAAGCCTTTGATAGGGTCTCTCATGAGTTTTTATTGAAGGTTTTGGAAGCATTTGGTTTCAAGGAAAATTTCATTCAGTGGATAAGGATTTTTTATTCAAACATATTTAGCTGTGTTAAATGTAATGGTTTTTTATCTAAGTATTTTCCGATACAGAGATCAGTGAGACAGGGTTGTCCCCTTTCCCCATTGCTGTACACATTGGTAGCAGAACCATTAGGTTACATGATGCGAAAGAAACAAGGTGTAGTTGGGATTGTGGTGTCGGTGATACACCAATATGCAGATGACACAACCTTAACATTGAGAAATGGGGAGTCAGTGAGGAAAGCTATGGAGGTAGTGGAGGAATATTGTAGAGCTTCAGGTGCCAGAGTGAATTATAGTAAGTCCCAATGCCTGGTTGCAGGGAGGGGTAGGGGGGAATGGTTGGGGGAATGTCCCTTTAAGGTGGTGGAGGTTTTGGAAGTTCTGGGGGTGCATATGGGGTGCAAGAAAGACAGGGAAGAAGTGGATCGATTAAATTGGGAACCGAAGGTTATGAAAATTAAAAAGATTTTGGGAAGATGGGAAAGAAGGTGGTTGAAAGTGCAAGGAAGAGCGACAGTGGTGTCTGCTCTCCTGCTATCTAAGCTATGGTACTTATTGACAGTGGAGGATATTCCTGAGTGGGCAGAAAAGTCCATCCGAGAGGCTTGTGTGAGGTTTTTATGGGAAGGGAAACCAGCCTTGGTGGCTTACAATACCATCATTGGACGGAGAAATCAGGGAGGACTCAACTTCCCAGATATTGATTTGGAGAAAAAATCCTTTAGAATCAAATGGGTGAAGAGATTTCTTCAGAAGTCAAATTCAAGTTTTTGGAAGAGTTGTTTTGAGCATTTTTAAAAACAAAGTGGGATAGGAGGGCAGGGGATATTGTATATGGAATACAATAATATGTTTTTGAAATCGATTAAGCTTCTCCCTAGGTTTCATAAGGGGGTTGTAGAGACTTGGGCTCAATTTTTAAAAAGTGTGCAGTTTATGCTCAAGGGGGCTGAGGAATTTTTAGAACAGCCCTTATTTTTGAACAGGTGGGTCAACATCGAAGGTGAGGTTTTATTTAATCAAGCTTTTATAAAAGCTGGGATTATATCGGTGAAAGATGTATTATACGAGGTGATTCCAGGTTGGTTGCCGGAAGCGATAGTGAGGGACATGGTGTGGGAGGAGAATCAGGAGGTAGAAGGAAAAGCAATAGGAATCATGTATGAGAAGATTGTGAGGGCAATGCCACAGGATTGGATGGAAGAAATAAATGCGGAAATCTCCAAAGGAAGTAAAATGCGTCCTGCTTTTCCAAGCTTTCTGCTGGAGAAAGGGGGAGAGTTAGTCCAATTTGACAACTGTAATACTCGAGATTTCTATGAGGTATTCAGAGAATGGAGATTCAAGACACCTGCTGGTCAGGAGTTTTGGCAGAGTATATACCCACAGCTGGACTTCAACAGGATTTGGAAGGGAGTGTGGGCGAATTTTAAATGCCCAGAATGGATTGAACTGGATTTCAAATTGGCTCATAACCGGATTTTTACCATGACGGTCTTGTGCAAGATTGGACGAGTGGAGGCGGCAACTTGCCCAATGTGTGGGACACGGGATGAGACTCTGTCCCATTTACTGGTGTTATGTCCGCAGTTAAATGACTTTAAGTACTATGTTCGACAGTTGTGTGAAGCTTTTTTGCTGGGTGGGGACCGAAGAGTGAGAATGGGAATCCCGTGGGACTCAATTTTGAGATGGGGATTGTAGGAGAGCCTGCCCGAGTCTAGCAGAGCGGCAATTAATTTAATGTTCAGTTTGGCTAGATTCGTGATTGTGCAAAGAAGGGATGCTCTGTTTTTTAAGGGGAGGAGATCAATCTAAAAGAGTATTTTAAATATAAGCTAAAAGACCATTATAAGGCTCTGTGGATGTTTTATTCAGAAAGGAATTTAAGGACAGTATTTTACAACCAATTTTTAAAGTACAATCGATTAATTTTTGTTACAGGTGACAAATTAAACTTCAGGTTTTGATAAAATGTGGTGGCGGAATGGCTGTGCAGGGCGGTGGAATTGATTTGTATCATACAATGTAATGATCACGATGTTGTAAATGTTCTTAATGTTCAATAAAGTATAATAAAAAAAAATTTAAAAGTGGGTAGCACTCTTGCTTCTGAGTTAGAAGGTTGTGGGTTCAAGTCCCACTCCAGAGATTTGAGCACAAAAATTTAGGTTACATTAGTGAGGGAGTGCTGCACTGTCTTTCAGATAAGACATTAAACCATGGCCCTGTCTGCTCTCTCAGGTAGATATAAAAGATCCCATGGCACTATTTTGAAGAAGAGCAAGGGAGTTATCCCCAGTGTCCTGGTCAATATTTATCCCTCCATCAACGTCACTAAAAAAACAGGTTATCAGGTCATTATCACATTGCTGTTTGTGGGAGCTTGAAGTGTGCAAATTGGCTGCCATGTTTTCTGCATTACAACAGTGACTACACTCCAAAAGTACTTCATTGGCTGTTGTCAGGGCGAGGCTGGTTCTGGACCCAAGTGCAGACAGACGAGGCGAGAAGCAGGTATGCAGTCTTAAATAAAAGTACTTTACTAGAATCACACAGGTAAACAGTTACAAACATAGGAGCTCAAGACAAGCTACCACTAGGCAAACGGCTTGTCAAGACTGAGCACAGAGGGAAGAAACCACAGAACTTAAATACAAGCAAAAGCAGGTGAAACCAATAAACCTGATAAAAGGCAGTTAAGTAAACTAGTAACAATTTAGCAAAGGGAAACAAACAAGTGAAGGTGCCATCTAGGGGTTACTGAGGGAACTAACCGGCACCCTCACAGCTGTAAAGCACTTTGGGACATCCAGTGGTCGTGAAAGGTGCTATATAAATGCAAGTCTTTCTTTTTCATAGGTTGGATAATGGTAAGATTGGTTCTCAAAAGTAAAACTTCTAAGTGAGTTTTTTTGCAACATGTATTAGCCATTCTATGAAAGCCAGGAAATACATTTACATCAAGGAACAGTTCAATTCTCGTATAATTTCAGAATAGTCAATCATAAGTGCTCACAGCACAACACAATTTAATTGTGGTGAGATAGGCGCTAGACATTTTGGGTTCCTACCCTTCATCAGATCTGAAAAATAAGTAGATAAGTCAGGATGGTGTGTAACTTGGAGGGGAACTTGCAGGTGGTGGTGTTCCCATGCGCCTGCTGCCCTTGTCCTTCTAGGTGGTAGAGGTTGTGGATTTGGGAGGTGCTGCTGAAGAAGCCTTGGCGAGTTGCTGCAGTGCATCTTGTAGATGGTACACACTGCAGCCACAATGCGCCGGTGGTGGAGGGAGTGAATGTTTAAAGTGGTGAATGGGGTGACAATCAAATGGGTTGCTTTGTCCTGGATGGTGTTGAACTTCTTAAGTGTTGTTGGAGCTGCACTCATCCAGGCAAATGGAGAGTATTCCATCACACTCCTTACTTGTGCCTTGTAGATGATGGAAAGGTGGGAGTCAGGAGGTGATACACTCACCGCAGAATACCCAGCCTCTGACCTGCTCTTGTTGCCACAGTATTTATATGGCTGGTCCAGTTAAGTTTCTGGTCAATGGTGACTCCCAGGATGTTGATGGTGTGGGATTCGATGATGGTAATGCCATTGAATATCAAGGGCGGAGGTTAGACTCTCGCTTGTTGGAGATAGTCATTGCCTGGCACTTGCTGCATGCGGGCATGGACTGCTTCATTATCTGAGGAATAGCAAATGGAACTAAACACTGTGCAATCATGAGCGAGCACCCACATCACAGGAACGAATAAATAAAATAGACTTGTTAGCAAAATTAAAACCCATGGGATTAAAGGGACAGTGGCAGCATGGATACAAAATTGGCTATGGGACGGAAAACAGAGAGTAGTGGTGAATGGTTGTTTTTCAGACTGGAGGGAGGTATACAGTGGTGTTCCCCAGGGATTGGTATTAGGACTACAGCTCTTTTTGATATATATTAATGACATGGAGTTGGGCATACAGGGCATATATAAAAGTTTGCAGATGGCACAAAATTCAGAAATGTAGCAAACAAACAATGAGGATAGCAACAGACTTCAGGAGGACATAGATAGACTGGTGAAATGGGTAGACACATAGCAGATTAAATTTATCGCAGAAAAGTGTGAAGTGAAACATTTTGGTAGGAAGAATGAGGAGATGCAGTATAAACTAAATGGTACAATTTTAAAGAGGGTGCAGGAACAGAGAGACCTGGGGGTGTACATACACAAGTCTTTGATGGTGGCAGGACAAGTTGAGAAGGCTGTTAAAAAGCATGTGGGATCCTTGGCTTTATTAATAGAGGAATAGAGTACAAAAGCAAGGAAGTTATGCTAAACTTTTATAAAACGCTAGTTAGGCCTCAGCTGGAGTAGAGTGGTCAGTCTGGGCACCACACTTTAGGAAGCATGTTAAGTTCTTGGCGAGGGTACAGAAGAGATATACTAGAATGGTACCAGGGGTGAGGTACTTCAGTTACATGGAGAGACTGGAGAATCTGGGGTTGTTCTCCTTAGAGCAGAGAAGATTAAGAGGAGATTTAATGGAGGTGTTCAAAATCATGAATTGTTTTGATCGAGTAAATAAGGAAAAATTGTTTCCAGTGGCAAAAGGGTCGGTAACCAGAGGACACAGATTAAAGGTGATTGGCAAAAGAAGCGACACGAACAAACAATTTTTTACACAGCGAGTTGTCGTGATGTGGAATCCACTGCCTGAAAGGGTGGTGGAAGCAGATTCAATAGTAACATTCAAAAGAGAATTAGATAGATACTTGAAGGGAGAAAAATTACAAGGCTATGGGGAAGGGGCAAGGGAGTGGGATTCATTTGATAGCCCTACCGAAGAGCTGGCACAGGCACGATGGGCCAAATGGCCTCCTTCTGTGCTGTATCATTCTATGATTCTATAAGCTGTTTTTGGTGATGTTGGTTGAGGGATAAACATTGCACAACAGTTGGAGATCTCAGACTTGACTCCACCCTAGGCATACAATCGTGTTAATGTATTTGTATAAAATTCCTATTTTAATGTAGGTGTGAACTCATTAAAAAATATAGGTGATTCCATCCTGGATGTCTTCATCACAGCTAAGTAAACCATGACTGAAAATAAATAGGACAATCATAAACTTATATTGTATTTTCCAGAGGTTATTGCTAAATTGGTCTCATTTGAAAACCATTGTACGTCTTGAATATTTGTATTAAGTACAATATTTAGCTTAGAATTGAGATGCAAGAGAAATGCAGTAATGCTGGAGAATGTATGTGGTTTTTATCCAAATGATAAACAACTAATAGGTGATTTCTTGAATCTAATAATGTTACACGGTATTTATGTCACACTGCAGACACCTAAACCCCAAAAATAAAAAGCAAAAATAATGAAAAACAGAAGCAGAAAAAGCTGGTAACACACAGCAGGTCAGTCAGCTTCTGTGGAGAGAAGACAGTCGATCCTGGCTCGCCATTTAACTCCCTCTCTGATTCCAACTCTGCTTTGTCCTTGATCTCTTACACTGTTCTAATGGAGCTTCAGGAACAATTAGGCCAATGTTGACATGACCTCTTTCAACGGGTGGGAGGCGGGTGAAGCAAGCTTGTCATCCACCTGATGAACTCAGTCGGAGGCTCCGAACCATTTTGATGGTCGGGCCTCATTACCATTTTGTGACGAGTTGCATTCAGAGCAGCTTGCCTCTTGAGCATCGCTGATTATAATCGCTCAACAATTGGTGGCCGTGCCTTCAGCTGCTGAGGCCCTAAGCTCTGGTATTCCCTCCCTAAACCTCTCCGCCTTTCACCTCTTTCCTCCTTTAAGACGCTCCTTAAAACCTCTTTGACCAAGCTTTTGGTCATTTGCCCTAATATCTCCTTATGTGGCTCGTATCAAATTAACGCTCCTGTGAAGCACCTTGGGAATTTAATATATTAACGGCGCTATATTTCAATTTCAATTTCAATTTCAATTTTATTGGTCACATAACTAAATACAAGAAGTGTAATCTAGTCAGTGAAATGCTTTTTTCTTGACGAGCCGAGAGCACCAAGCAGCAAGAACACTTAGCTGCCTGGTACGCACGGAGCTCGCAAGGACGGCAGCCATCTTCATCGGCGCCATCACAAAAAAACACATACCGACATATACACGCATACATACTTTCAATATAAATAAAGCAGACATTAAATAAATAAAAGACATAAAAAGACAGCACATAAAATGAACAAGCAATAATGTAAAAAAAGTAATTTCTACAGTAATTACATTGATATATCTCTGGTTACAGGGTGGCCGCACTGGGAGAGCATCGTGAGGAACTCACAACTTATAATTAAATACATTTAATTAATTAATTAATAAAATAAAATAAATAAAGTGCCCCCTCAGTATTTCTCGATGTTTCCATCTTGGTCTCTCTCGATGTTTCCCCTCTCTCTCGATGTTTCCTCTCGGTTTCTTCCACACACCTGGCCTGCACATTACCCCTGGCTGTCCAACTTGGCGTCCTGGTAACCGGGTTCCGCTCCAGCTCTTGTCTTTCAAACTGTCACTCCAGCTCTCGACCTTCAAACTGTCACTCCAGCTCTCGACCTTCAAACTGCCCGCTCCAGTTCTCGTCCTTCAAACTGTCACTCCAGCTCTCGACCTTCAAACTGCCCGCTCCAGTTCTCGTCCTTCAAATTGTCTCTCCAGCTCTCGACCTTCAAATTGTCTCTCCAGCTCTCGACCTTCAAACTGTCTCTCCAGCTCTCGACCTTCAAACTGTCTCTCCAGCTCTCGACCTTCAAACTGTCTCTCCAGCTCTCGACCTTCAAACTGTCTCTCCAGCTCTCAACCTTCAAACTGTCTCTCCAGCTCGCGACCTTCAAACTGTCTCTCCAGCTCTCGACCTTCAAACTGTCTCTCCAGCTCTCGACCTTCAAACTGCCCGCTCCAGTTCTCGTCCTTCAAACTGTCTCTCCAGCTCTCGACCTTCAAACTGTCTCTCCAGCTCTCGACCTTCAAACTGTCTCTCCAGCTCTCGACCTTCAAACTGTCTCTCCAGCTCTCGACCTTCAAACTGTCACTCCAGCTCTCGACCTTCAAACTGTCTCTCCAGCTCTCAACCTTCAAATATAAATACAAGTTGTTGTTGCTATGTGTTTATAAAAGACTTTTGAATTCCCTTTTATGTTAGCTGCTTTTCTATTCTCGTACTCTCTCTGTCCCTCTTATTCCCTTTTTTAGATCTCCTCTGTACTTTCTAGATTCAGCTTGGTAATTTATCTCATTGCTGTTTGTGGAACATTACTCTGCTTAAATTAGCTGCTGCATTTCCTTATATTATAACAGTGACTACACTTCAAAATGTATTTCATTGGCTACTATATGCTTAGGCACATCCTGAGGCCATGAAAGACACGATATAAATGCAAGTTCTTTCTTTCTTTCAGACAAATCAAGGGTCCCGAATTAGTATTATTTTGTAATTAAGTCACTGAAAAATCCATGACGTACTCAAGTTAATCAATCTCCAGAAAGTTCAGCAGATGTGAAAAAAATATAAGGCACAAACGCTTTTGAAGCATCAGCTAAACTCTAGCAAAATGCAAAATGAGTGGGCCAAATATTCTACCTGTCTTCTTGCATCTTGGTCTCCGCCAAACACCCTGCCACCCTTGCCACTTCTCCAGTGCTGCCATTTGTTTTACTGAGATTCGTGCTGAGTCCTTTTTAATGGGTCACTTCCCGCTCTCTTCAGACCACACTCTAAGCCTACTGTCTGGACCATTTTAACCCCTCAATGGAGATTTGAGATAGTAGACGGATGAACTTTGGATTAAAAAGCCTCTTGCTGTTGCTGCTTTTCTGATGGTCTGACATATTATAGAGATTAGTGTGATAAGATTTTGAACAAATGAAAACTCACTTCCTTTGTAATTTGTTTTCTTTCTAGGTGTCATTTTCCTCACTTGTTTTAACTATTGCCATCTTGGTAATAGTTGTAGTGAAAGCTGCAACACTTGGACCACACATGTAAGTGTTCTCACTTTAACATAGAGTAATATCAGTCTTAAATAAAAGCTGTAATATTGCAATGGAAAAGTAGTTATTCAGGGCATAAATGTGATTGAATTCAGTTGTGATGCTATTTATGGTATTCACTGGAGACAAAATTTTAGATCATACTGATCTAAACCGAATCTGATGTCAATACTGTTTATATAGGACTGTTACAGATTTTGAGTTTGCACTAGATATTCTCTCGTGTTCAGCATCACTAGTCTCTCCTGTAAGTGCCTCTTATGATCAGGAGTTTACTATTTTACTGCGCAATACAATTCCCATGATAGCGTGAAACAGGGACTGTAACAATTAAAACGCTGTGTTATTTCAACTGGATACTGTAATCTCCAATGTACAATGTGTCAAAAGGTGGACTATATGGAGAAATAGAGTCATAGAGTCATAGAATTATACAGCACAGAAAGAGGCCCTTCAGCCCATCGCGTCCATGCCGGCCATCAAGCCCTGTCTAATCTAATCCCATTTTCCAGCATTTGGTCCGTAGCCTTGTATACTATGGCATTTCAAGTGCTCATCCAAATGCTTCTTGAATGTTGTGAGGGTTCCTGCCTCTACCACCCTTTCAGGCAGTGAGTTCCAGATTCCAACCACCCTCTGGGTGAAAAAGTTTTTCCTCAAATCCCCTCTAAACCTCCTGCCCCTTACCTTGAATCTATGCCCCCTTGTTATTGACCCCTCTACTAAGGGGAAAAGTTCCTTTCTATCCACCCTATCTATGCCCCTCATATTTTGGATACCTCAATCAGGTCCCCCCTCAGTCTTCTCTACTCCAAGGAAAACAACCCCAGCCTGTCCAGTCTTTCTTCATAGCTGAAGCGCTCCAGCCCAGGTAACATCCTGGTGAATCTCCTCTGCACCCTCTCCAAAGCAATCACATCCTTCCTATAGTGTGGCGACCAGAACTGCACACAGTACTCCAGCTGTGGCCTTACCAGCGTTTTGTACAGCTCCATCATAACCTCCCTGCTCTTATATTCTATGCCTCGGCTAATGAAGGCAAGTATCCCATATGCCTTTTTAACCACCTTATCCACCTGTTCTGCTGCCTTCAGGGATCTATGTACATGCACACCAAGGTCCCTCTGATCCTCTGTCTTTCCTAGGGTCTTACCATTCATTGTGTATTCCCTTGCCTTGTTAGTCCGTCCAAAATGCATCACCTCACACTTTTCAGGGTTAAATTCCATTTGCCACTGTTCCGCCCATCTGACCAACCCATCTATATCGTCCTGTAGCCTGAGGCTTCCCGCCTCGCTATTTACCACCCCACCAATTTTCGTGTCATCTGCGAACTTACTGATCATACCTTTTACATTCACATCCAAATCATTAATGTAGACCACAAACAGCAAGGGACCCAGCACCGATCCCTGCGGTACCCCACTGGACACAGGCTTCCAGTCACAAAAACAACCTTCCACCATCACCCTCTGCCTTCTGCCACTAAGCCAGTTTTGGATCCAATGTGCCAAGGCACCCTGGATCCCATGGGCTCTTACCTTCCTGACCAGTCTCCTATGCGGGACTTTATCAAAAGCCTTACTGAAATCCATGTAAACCACATCCACTGCACTACCCTCATCCACACACCTAGTCACCCCCTCGAAAAATTCAATCAAATTGGTCAGACATGATCTTCCCTTGACAAAGCCACGCTGGCTATCCCTAATTAATCCCTGCCTCTCCAAGTGGAGACCAATTCTGTCCCTCAGAATTTTTTCCAATAATTTCCCTACCACTGATGTTAGGCTCACTGGCCTGTAATTCCCTGGTTTATCCCTACTACCCTTCTTGAATAATGGTACTACGTTAGCTGTTCTCCAGTCCTCTGGCACATCCCCTGTGGCCAGAGAGGTTCTGAAAATTTGTGTCAGAGCCCCTGCAATCTCCTCCTTTGCCTCACATAGTAGCCTGGGATACATCTCATCCGGGCCTGGGGATTTATCCACTTTTAAGCCTGCTAAAATCGCTAGTACCTCCTCCCTCTCGATGCTAATATGTTCAAGTATATCACAGTCCCCCTGCCCGATTTCTATGTCCACATCGTCCTTCTCCATAGTGAACACAGATGCAAAAAATTCATTTAAAACCCCACCTACATCCTCTGGCTCCTCTGGCTTTACACACAGTTTGCCACTTTGGTCCCTAATGGGCCCGACTCTTTCCCTAGTTATCCTCTTGCCCTTAATATACTTATAAAACACCTTAGGATTTTCCTTTATTTTGCTCGCCAGTGTTATTTCATGGCCCCTCCTCGCTCTCCTAATTTCTTTTTTAAGTATCCCCCTGCACTTTTTATACTCCTCCAGGGCTCCCTCTGTCTTTAGTCCTTTGTATCTGCCAAAAGCCCCCCTTTTTTTCCTAATCCATTCTCGTATATCCCTTGACATCCAAGGTTCCCTAGGCTTGTTGGTCCCACCCTTGACCTTTACGGGAACATGTTGCCATTGTACTCTCTCAATTTCCTTTCTGAAAGACTCCCATTGCTCCGATGTGGATTTTCCTTCAAGTAGCTGATCCCAGTCCACATTGGCCAGATCCTGCCTTATCATATTAAAATCAGCCTTCCCCCAATTTAGAACCTTTATTTCTGGTCCATCCTTGTCCTTTTCCATGACTACCTTAAATCTCACCGAATTATGGTCACTGTCACCAAAGTGCTCACCTGCTAACACTTCTACCACTTGCCCGGCCACATTCCCTAGAATTCGGTCCAGTACCGCCCCCTCTCTTGTAGGACTTTCTACATGCTGGCTCAAAAAGCTCTCCTGGATGCACTTTAAGAATTCTGCACCCTCTAAGCCTTTCACACTCTGACTATCCCAGTTAATATTGGGGAAGTTGAAATCCCCCACTATAATTACCCTATTATTTGCACACTTCTCTGAGATTTGCCTACATATCTGTTCCTCTATCTCCCCCTGGCTGTTTGGGGGCCTATAGTACACTCCCAGCAAAGTGCTAGCCCCCTTTTTGTTTTTAAGTTCAACCCATATGTGATGTTATCCACTTTGGCAGGAAAAACAGAAAAGCAGAGTATTTTTTAAATGGTGAGAGATTCGGAAATGTTGGTATTCAGAGGGACCTGGGTGTCCTTGTACACGAATCACTGAAAGTTAACATGCAGGTACAGCAAGCAATTAGGAAAACAAATGGTATGTTGGCCTTTATTACAAAAGGATTGGAGTACAAGAGTAAAGAAGTCTTACTTGCAATTATATAGGGCCTCGGTGAGACCAAACCTGGAGTATTGTGTACAGTTTTGGTCTCCTTACCTAAGGAAAAATAACCTTGCCTTAGAGGGAGTGCAACAAAGGTACACCAGACTGATTGCTGGGATGGGGGACTGTCTTATGAGGAGAGATTGAGGAGACCAGGCCTATATTCCCTAGAATTTAGAAGAATGAGAGGTGCTCAATCGTTGAGTATCTTCAAGACAGAGATCAATAGATTTTTGGATATTAAGGGATATGGTGATAGTGAGAGAAGGTGGAGTTGAGATAGAAGATCAGCCATGATCTTATTGAATGGCGGAGCAGGCTCAAAGAGCCGAATGGCCTATTCCTGCTCCTATTTCTTATGTTCTTATAGACTATGTAACACTCTGGTGAGACAAAGCCCAATTTAAATCAATAAGTGGATTCATTTTGCAAACAGTGAATAAAAGAACAAAGTAATGATTCACAGTGAATCACAACATATTTCATAATTATATTTGTAACATTGAAGATAACAAAACAAGTCACATTGTCCCTGTTAGTGGACTAAGTGTATCTTTTCTGACCAGTTCTGAACTTGATTAGCATTACATTAAGGGGAGCACTGTCACTCACTATGTCTCTCTCCCTTACCTGGTCTTCCATACTGACCCAGGTTGTGTGCCTGCACGTTCTTTGTTCCTTTCTTAGCTAGACAGGAAGCCAATTTGTTGACCTTGAAATTCTCCTGGCTCTCCATATCTACGAATCTATAAGGACAAGGACAGCAGGTGCATGGGAACACCATCACCTCCAAGTTCCCCTCCAAGTCACACACCATCCTGACTTGGAAATATATCGCCGTTCTTTCGTCGTTTGGTTAAAATCCTGGACCTCCCTCCCTAACAGCACGATGGAAGTACCTTCACCATAAGGTCTGCAGCGGTTCAGGAAGGTGGCTCACCGCCACCTTCTCAAGGGCAATTAGGGATGGGCAATAAATGCTGGCCTTGCCAGAGATGCCCAGCTCCCATGAAGGAATTTTTAAAAATGGCCAGTTGTGCTGTCAATTAAATTCGCTATCACTATCTTCAGTAAGAATCCCCTGCAATTACTCCCTGGTGTCCTCAAATAAATTGGCAATATTAACATAACGGATGTGGATGCTTAAAGAATGTCAAAATGAACTTCTGTTGTCTCAGTTTGAAGTGCTATGTGGGAGGCACCACTTGACTAACTGTTTCATCAAGGTCTAATCCACTTCTCCTTGCACTTGGCTGCTCTGTGGATTTATTCTCTTGAGATTTAAATGTAACTTAATAGTATGAATAAACAAACTTACATTTATATAGTGCCTTTCACATCCTCAAGATGTCACAGATAATGATTTACTTTTGATGTGCAGTCACTGTTGTTATGTATGTAAATGTGCCAGCTAATTTAATAACAGCAAGGCCCCACAAACAGCAATAAGATGAATCACTAGTTAATCTGTTTTTAGTGGTGTTGGTTAAGGGATAAATGTTGATCAGGATGCTGGGAGAATAATGGCACGGGATATTTTTCATTCCGTGAACAGGCAGATATGGCCTCAGTTTAACGTCTCACTGAAAATATATCATCTCCCGCATAACAGATTAGCGTGTAAAGTTAAGTTGGGGGCAAGGTACTGACTTGGATAGAGAACTGGTTGGCAGACAGAAAGCAAAGAGTTGGAATAAACGGGTCTTTTTCCGAGTGGCAGGCAGTGACTAATGGGGTACTGCAAGGATCGGTCCTTGGACCCCAGCTATTCACAATATATATTAATGATCTAGACAAGGGAACTAGATGTAATATCTCCAAATTTGCAGATGACACAAAGCTGGGTGGGCGTGTGTGCTGTGAGGAGGATGCCGAGAAACTCCAGGATGATTTGGACAGGTTGGGTGATTGGCCAGAAGCATGGCAGATGCAATATAACGTGGATAAATGTGAGGTTATCCACTTTGGTAGCAAAAACAGGAAGGCAGATTATTATCTGAATTGCAATAGATTGGGAGAAGGGGAAGTGCAACGAGACCTGGGTGTCCTTGTGCACAAGTCGCTGAAGGTAAGCATGCAGGTGCAGCAGGCGGTTAAGAAGGCAAATGGTATGTTGGCCTTCGTAGCGAGAGGGTTTGAGTACAGGAACAAGGATGTCTTGCTGCAGTTGTACAGGGCCTTGGTGAGACCACATCTTGAGTATTGTGTGCAGTTTTGGTCGCCTTATCTGAGGAAGGATGTTCTTGCCATGGAAGGAGTTCAGCGAAGATTCACCAGACTGATACCTGGGATGGCAGGAATGATGTATGAGGAGAAATTGGATCGATTGGGCTTGTACTCGCTGGAGTTTAGAAGAATGAGAGTGGATCTCATCGAAACTTATAAAATTCTAACAGGACTAGACAGACTAGATGCTGGAAGGATGTTCCCGATGGTCAGGGAGTCCAGAACCAGGGGTCACAGTCTAAGGATAAGGGGTAGGCCATTTAGGACAGAAATGAGGAGGAATTTCTTCACCCAGAGAGTGGTGAACCTGTGGAATTCTCTACCACAGAAGGCAGTAGAGGCCAATTCATTAAATATATTCAAGAAGGAGTTGGATATATTTCTCAAGGCTAAAGGGATCAAGGGGTATGGGGGGAAAGCAGGGACCGGGTACTGAATTTGGATGATCAGCCATGATCGCATTGAATGGCGGAGCAGGCTCAAGGGGCCGAATGGCCTACTCCTGCTCCCATCTTCTATGTTTCTATGCAATACTCCCTCAGTACTGTAGTAAAGTGTTAGCCTAGATAATGTGTTCAGATCATGGAGTGGGGCTTTACCCCACAATCTTCTGATTGCGAGATGAGAGTGCTACAACTTGAGCCAAGCTATAATAGTAAAATTTTAACATAAATTGCACCAAAATCTTTCTGTGGCCAAATCATTCAAAAAACCCAAAACATGACTGGCACCTTTAGTCTTGATGAGTCATGGCTTTAACAAAGTGAGGATTTGCCAGTCTGATAGTTAATCAATTTACTTTGATTCTATTTAAAGCCGACATTCAAGGAGAAGAGTAAATCTATTTGCTCAGTAAATTTTAGTTCAAAACAGATGGAAACTCAAAACAACGCAGAACTTCCAGATGTCACGTGACTGTTAGTTTCATGCGATATTATTTGTGTAAATAGGCACAGCAAGATTTGGTACAGCTAAACCGGAGGCTTTCAACTTCCAAAGCTTTGTCTAGAAAACATATTAAATTGTTTACCCAACTTCCTTGTTGTACTTAATATATGAGAAAATATCAGTTACTAATTTTGAAAACAATTTCCTGGTCTGTAAATCTGTATCCTGCCTTCTATGGTCACTGGGTATTTTGTTCCCATTTATTCAAAGAAAATTCAAAACCATCTATGAAAGTAGTATAAGTAACATGTAACGTGCATATTTGTATGTGTGTTTGCCTGTCTTTCTATCTATCTCCCGTGGTATTGCAAATGGAGAGTTAAGGCCAACTGTAGTCTTCAGCTGAAGTGGGGTTAGCGAATGGAGGATCATTGGACCAGTGCCCACAAGCGTAATTCAGTCCCTATTTTGAAGTCATTGGGCAAGATTTTCATTGGGCCATGGAGGCGGGATTGGAGGCATGTAGGGGGTTAAAATCTCGAAATCGGGGGGGGGCACGAATCCATCCCGCCCCCAACCCACCTCCATGCCAGTTTCAAAGCAGGCGGCTACCCGACCTGTGCTGGGAGCCACCTCCCCGAGGCAGGAAGGGGATTAGTGCCAATTAACTGCCTGTTAACAGGTAGTTAACAGGCAGTTTTTAGCCTAATCCCTATTTTTATTGCTGAAGTGTGGGATTCCCGACGGCTCCAAACCACGGCAAGTTAGCGAGGTGGACCGTCGGGCTGAAGGGCTTGGAGAGTTCGGGATGTCCGGTGTTCAGGTGAGTGATGGGTGCATGAGTTCAGAGGTAAGTGTGTTTGGTGTGTGTAAAATGTTTAAAGCAGTTTTACTTACATTTACTTACCTTTACAGCCTTCCTTCCTTCAGGTCTCGGGAGTCCCTCATCTCACCGGCACAGAAAGCAGAATGGCCGCGAGCTGTCAAAAATTGCAGCATTCAGCTTTCTGTTCTGGAGAGATCTCTAAATCAGCCTGAGAGGAAGGAATTAACTTGGAGTACAAATTGTCAGTGTTTGTCAAACGCTGATATTTCATCTGTCAAAAGCTTTTGACAGATGAAATGTCAATCTGTGACATCACCTGTTGCTGGGTGACCCTTAATTGGCCTGCTGAGCCTGCTGGGTGGGCTCAACAAGGTCAATCAAATGAAAATCACATGGGTTGGCCACAACTCAATGGAGGCGCGACTACACCCCCGAAAGTTGTAGTCCCGCCTCCTACACGCCTCCTCAATCAAAATCCAGCCCATACACTCTGTCCTTACTTTAAAAATTTCAGTAAAAACTCCTGTGTACACTTTTTACAATGGAAATTGTCTGTGCTGTAATTATAACCTCCTGCTGGGGAGGGGTTGGAGGAAGGGAGGAGGAAAGAGAAAAAGGCAGAGAGAACATGCTGAGACAGGATTGTCTCTAATATCAACCTTTCACAGAACTGTAAGAAATTAAAGGGGAAACTGTTTAAAGGAGAAACTAACACCAAACACATTCACATTTTCCTCTAGTTTGTTCCATTTTCTGCTGAAATTCAGTCATGGTAGTTCTGAAATAACAGTACTATTTTAACAGGGGACAAAATTGTTGTTATTTGGAAATAAAGTTACAATAGGTAACAGAAAATATGTTGATTTTTGAATATTCTCAAATTCGAAGTATAGCAGAACTAGCACTTCATGGGGGAAAATTTGGTTGTTTTGCGCCTCCCATTAGTGCCCTAAGAGGGCGCTAACGGGGCACAAAGCAACTAGCGCCCGGGCGTGGCGCCCTCAATGCCTCCCGCGAAATTCAGCGGGAGGTTAGCAGCAGCGGTAACCGTTAGCGCCCTGTGGCGCTGCGCTGCCGGTGATAACGTCATCGTTGTGCGCAGCGCCCCGCTCGCGATCTTCGGTAGCGCCTCCTGACTTACCGCCAGATGCTATGTCCAACGGGGTCAGGGGGGCCTACCTGCGGCCGGAGCGGGGCTAATTAAAGGCGAGGTGCCGGGCGGCCAATTTTGTTGCTGGCCGCCTGCCAGCACCTGCCCCCATTGCCGTTCCCGGCATCCTCTTCAGCACCCCCCCCCGCCCCTGCGGAGTGCCAGCTGCGCTCCGTGAGCCTGGCTTTTCTCTTGAGTGCCGGGCTCTTTTGCCGGCACTTTGATCCCTGGTGGCCCAGCTGGGCCTCGGGTCGCGCTGCGCAAGGCCCCTCCCCTTTAAGAAGGGGAGGAAAACTTGCAGCATGTCATGCCGCGATCTTCCCTCGCAGCGCCCCAAGAGGGAGGCGAGGCACTTCCAGTAGCGCCCCGCTTCCCTCTTGGGGCGCTTTTGGCCACGAGGGTGCTAATTTTTAGTGCCCCGACGAAGTTAGCGCCCCCAAGGGGGCACGACACAATTTTTTCCCCCCATATGTTTTAGCAAAATACTGCAGATGCTGGAAATCTGAAATAAAAACATAAAATGCTGGATATACTCAGCAGGTCAGGCAGCATCTGTGGAGAGAGAAACAGAGTTAACGTTTCAGGTCGATGACCCTTTGTCAGAACTGGAAAAAGTTAGAGATATAACAGCTTTTGAGCAAGTGCAGGGGCAGGGAAAGGGCTCCCGGGAGGGGAGGAAAGAACAAAAGGGAAGGTCTGTGATAAGGTGGAAGGCAGGAGAGATTAAACTTCAAATGTTTTCTTGCTTTTATCTCTGATTTAACAAGTAGCACTGAACGATGTTTTGATAAAAAGCAGCAAGTTTACTACTGATAGGAAATCTGCTGCCTTCCAATTCCATTTTCTTCCATTACTCATTGCAGCAAATTTATTTACATAGCAGTTATCAATCATTGCAAAAGCTATTTGTGATTGCAAGAGCCCGATTTCATTTTGCAGAAAAGTCTCGCCCACTCTTAGTGAGTAAAAGTAAGCTGTGTTTACAGTGGGGCTGTTTGGCAAGCATTTTTTAGTTGGCAAGAAGAAAGGGCCAAAAGAACTTTGTATTCACTTCATCGTGATTTAAATCATTGTGTTAAGATCACGAGGCAGTTAATGGCTGCCGAAAATAGTGGCACTGGCAGGACCGAAAAATAGGTGCTGGGGACTATTACAGTATCATTATCCAGCGCTTAATTCACCATGGAACGCCGTCCTGGTGGTGTTAGTCCCGGCAACAGATACCAATGTGGCGTGCCCAAGCATTGGTACAGCTAGAACAGCCTCTGAAAACAAGGCTGTGCTTTCACAAAGCATTGTGGGATTCTTAAAAGAGCAATGCATTGTTGTTTTCTTAAAAGGGCAATGCCTTCTAAAATGAAAAAAATAGAAACGATGTAAAAATATACAGTTTTTAGCTCTTACAGCTCAGCTGCCTTCTGAAAGAAAATGAACATTAAAAAGAATTCCCAAATGGGAGTCTTCAGCTCTTGAAGCTAAATTCCCTTCTGCACCTACAAAAATGGGAAAAGTGCTTCAGCACTAACACAAATGGCTCAGCGAGCCAGGGAAAGGGCACCCAGAGTCTCACACGCAGCACTCCAGCTTTGTGCAGGGGGTCAACACTACAAGAGAAGTCCTCTATCCACTGGGGCCAGGAGGCCCTCCAGAAAGAACGATGTGGGACCAGATCACCGAGGCCATCACTGCCAGCAGTATTGTCCCCATGACCCGGCTCCAGTGTCCAAAGAAGCTTCACGACCTTAGACCAATGGTCAAGGTCAGTGAATACATCTTCAAAAGTCATCTCCAACCAACTGCATCACTAGCCTCACACACTTCTCATTGCACAACTCCCCCCAAACCCCAATCACTCACCTGCCAACAATTTCTATCAAACACGAGGCACACCTCCCATTCCTAGCTTCACCTCACCCCTTTGGAGGAGACGTTGCCGACCATTCTTGGCAGGGGCATGGCTGAGCCCTTGGCCAGCGGCGGGGCTGAAAAGGTACAAAATGCTGGTATCTTCCTACGGTATCCTCCATCTCGCATGCACCTCTTGCTTTCCCGCCCTCCCCTCACCACAACTCCACCCTTGTGCCTTCCTCATTTCACACACCCAGAAATGCAGTCTGCCCAGCCAGACCAAGAAGAGGGAGAGGACAGCGAAGAAGAAAAAAAAGTCTTGCATTTATATAGCGCCTTTCACGACCACCGGACGTTCCAAAGTGCTTCATAGCCAATGAAGTACTTTTTAAGTGTGGTCACTGTTGTAATGTAGGAAATGCGGCAGCCAGTTTGCACACAGCAAGCTCCAACAAACAGCACTGTGATAATGAGTAGATAATCTGTTTTTTAGTAATGTTGATTGAGGGATAAAAATTGGCCAGCACACTGGGGGTAATTCCCCTGCTCTTCTTCGATTAGTGCCATGGGATCTTTTACGTCCACCTGAGTGATCAGAAGGGGCCTCGGTTTAACGTCTCATTTGAAAGATGGCACATCCGACAATACAGCACTCCTTCACTACTAAGTGTCAGCCTAGAGTTTCGTGTTCAAGTCTGTGGAATGAGACTTGAACCCACACCCTTCTGACTCAGAGGCGAGGGTGGTACCAACTGAGCCACAGTTGACAAGAAGAAGAAGAAACACCGTCACTCAATTTGACACTCCCAGCCACCAGCTCCTCAAGGTTGACCAGCAAGGTCATTTGCAGTGTCCCTCACTGAAAGTCAGCAGCCTTCCACCAGCCATGCTGCAGCCACTGGGGTAGCACTGCATGACATCAGTAGGATAAGTAAAGGCACACACAAGACAGTCACTAAGGGAATGCATAAGGGTGATGAGTTGATTTCTTGGATGGATAGATGTATAAAGTTGGATTGGAAAGTTTGCTTTGTGGTGGCTTTTATTTCAGTATTGTGGCCAAGAGGACGTTGTGATGGCCAGTAACACAGGGAAAGGAAGGTGTGGGACTAATGTTGAAAGGGAATTGTGGTTGTGGTCACTGGTACTGCAGGTGGATGATTCCATCCTGGATACCCCAGCCTGAAAGGGGCTGTCTGCTTCCTCCTCTTTTGCTTCCTCCTCTTCTGCGTCTTCCTCTTCTGCGTCTTCCTCTTCCCTCTGCGAGCGGATGCTGTAAATCTGAATAAAAGCATAAAATGCTGGAAATACTCAGCAGGTCAGGCTGCACCTTGACCTGAGACGTGAACTCTGTTTCCCTCTCCACGGATGCTGCCTGACCTGCTGAGTATTTCCAGCATTTTCTGTCTTCTCAGAGGCCTTCCTTTACCATCCGACACCTTGTAAGCATCCAGCAGCACTCCTTGCACACTTAAAAAAAACTTTTAATGTGTATTGCTCCAAGCCACTACTTCAATAAAATAAAAAAAATCCAGTCCAAAAGCTTAAATGCAAACTTACCTGAAAGATGTGTGTGTCCCTTTAAGAGGTGTCTGTCAGTCTGCTGAATGCTGGGTTTTCATGGTGAGCTTAGGACCCAGCGCTGAACTCAGCGCTAAGGTCCAAGTTCGCTGAGGTGACGTTACCATCTCGTAATTTACATTTTTAGGGCCAGCGCTGTTATTGGTAAGGCCCTCACCCAGATGATGGCTGCCAAGTCCCGCACCAGAGAATGGTGCTAGAGTGGTGGCCACCATTTTTTGACCAGATCATGGCGAAAACTCGTGGCGGTTAATGTGCTAATTTCTAGGCCAAGGTTTTCCACATACTTTATCATGAAGACCGTGCCACTTTAAAGAGTAATGGTTCTCAGGGATAAATAATTCAGTTCTGGTGCAGCCTTTACAAAGCTGCAGCCAAAGGGCAGAATCACCTTCTGAACATCAGGAAGAAGATGATCAGCAATATCTGAAGCATAAGCAGCAGCAGCATCCATAGTGGGGAGGGGGAGGGGGAGGGGCGGGGGGTCATCAGCTGCAAGAGCCCCCAGATTCTCCGATGCATCTCTGGAGATGTTGCTGGCTAAAATGAGTGCCAGAAGAGGCAGAATGAAAATAGGAAGCCCCATAAGATGGTGATAAAGGCTGTCCGCCTCTTCCACTTGTCTCCAACCAGTGAATCTGCACCACTCCAAGAACTGCCACACAGGAAAAGGGTCAATGACTTCACAGGGATGACCAAGGTAAGTCAAGGCACCATTGCCAGTAAACATGCAGCCTTCACTCAGATCCTTATGCATCATACTCTTTGGGCAGGATTTTCATTGGGCCGTGGAGGCGGGATTGGAGGCATGTGGGGGGTTAAAATTGCAAAAACTGGCGTGCAGGCCCAACCCCGCCTCCATCTCGCCTCCAAGCAATTTTCATTAATTCGTGTCTAATGGTCCCGTCTCTGTCCCGCCTCCAAGAGGCGGGATAGGCCATTAAGGCTCTTAACAAGCACTAAATTGCCTCTATAATGCCATTTTGAAAGGCCTTTGCGATTTTAACCCTTTTCCCACGTGAAACACGCCTGTTCTGAAACACGACAGTGAAACCTGGCGGGAGCACAATTGGATTGCTGACTATCAGCTGCAGCTCAACCATTAAAGAGGAGATTTGATCAGCCATCATTTGCAGGTGGCAGGACTTTGTAGTCTCAGGTTTGGGGGAACTTTTAAAAGGCATAACCATAGCTGTGGAAGTTTGGAGCCTGACACCCATCTCCAGTGTGACCTCCTGGGAAACCCCTCTCGCCACCTTCAGTGAGCGCTTCCTCAACTGAGGCATATACCAGAAGCATGGGAACCATTTATTTCCTTCCCTTCTGAACATTAGATGAGGACGAAGACCAGCCGCGGCACCAGCAGAACCAGGAACAACAGCAGCACCAACAGCAACAACAGGCGTGCCAAGCTGCTGCTCACCCACCTGAAGCTGCACAGGCCAGAAGGGGCCAGCGCATGGAAGCCCGTCGGCACAGGAGATACCCCCCAAATAGGGTCTACAGCCACAGGGTAGCTACCTCAAAATGTCTGAGCAGCAGTGCCAAAGGCGGCTCCGACTTTCGCGAGAGGTAGTGGGTGACATCTGCGCCATGCTGCAACAACACCTGCAGGCCAGAGGAGCAGGTGGACAACCTTTACCAGTGGCCGTCAAAGTCACCACCGCACTCAACTTTTTTGCCTCAGCTCATTCCAGGGATCAGCAGCAGACATCAGCGGCATCTCCCAGGCGGCCGCACACACTTGCATCGCGCAGGTAACCGATGCCCTCTTTGCCATCATGCAAAACCACATCCATTTCACCAAGGATCAAGCAAGTTCACGGCGCGTGCGGTTGGATTAGCTAATCTGGCAGGCTTTCCAAGGGTGCAGGGCGTTGTTGACTGCACACATGTGGCCCTTAAGGCACCCCATCACAATCCAGGTATTTTTGTCAACCGCAAGGACTTCCACTCCCTTAACGTTCAGCTGGTGTGTGACCACAAGAAGGAAATTTTGCATGTTTGTGCCAAGTACCCTGGCAGTTGCCATGGCTCCTTCATACTGCGCCAGTCTAGTGTGCCTCCGCCATTCAGTCCGCCAGACCAACTTAATGGATGGCTACTTGGAGACAAGGGCTATCCCCTGAAGACGTGGCTAATGACGCCATTGAGGAGACCATCCAACGAAGCTGAGGAGAGCTACAACTCCAGCTGCATGTCCACCAGGGCCATAATCGAGCAAACCATCGGTTTGCTGAAGATGCGCTTCAGATGCCTGGATAGATCAGGTGGAGCCCTGCAGTACTCAGCAGCCAGGGTCTCCAGAATCATCGTGGTTTGCTGTGCACTCCACAACATGGCACAGCATCGTGGCTTGCAGATTCCTGAGGACCAAGTGGCTCGTCACATATCCTCCTCAGATGAGAAGGAGGAGCAGGAGGAGGAGAGCAAAAACGAACATCTTGCAGAGGCCCATCAACCAGCGGCAGCAGTACACGAGAACATTGCTGCCCGGGATGGAAGGAGCACACTCATCTTGGCCAGATTTGCTTAGCCTAGCCAATCAAGCACTTTTGCCTCGCAGCTTCTTACCTGAGCATCGACAATGGCCAAGGACCAGCGGATTCCTAGCAATTTGACCACCATACTGACAATTGCAAGTAATCCTAAACCCTCAATGTGAAAGTCCCATTCGCGAAATGACACACGCCACAACTACAGCAGTAGCCATCAGATTTTTTATTTACATTATTCATCTGATGGCTTTTTCACATAAGACATCAAATTTCACCCAAGTGACTACCCTTGTGACTATTTGTGCGGTATCTTTCTCTTACGCATGCTCCTACATGGTGCTTCCCCTGTGGCTTCAGCAGATGTGGAGGCCCCTTGCTCACTTTCCTGCTGCTCCTGTCTCGACACCTTTGGCAGGCATCCTCTGGGGTTGTGAACCTGTGAGGGCTCGGCAAGAGTCTGCTGTTCCTGCGGCTGTGCAGGGGTTGAGACGCCGATCTCAGATGGGTGTGGACTCTGGTGGGGCTCTGACCGAGGGCTCTGTAGTGGCATGGAAGTGTGAGCGCTTGGAGAGGAGCCCCCACTTCCTTGATGTCTGCCACCAACTTCCCTCTCATGGGTCAGGTCCCCCTCAGCACTTGCAAGTGGCTTGAAAGCACCTTACTGCACATCAGGAGGGCCATGGGGACCCATATCTGCACTGGCAGTCCTACTCAGAAGGACTTCCATGAAGGTCTGGTTTCTCTGTTCAATAGATGACCATCGCTCCTCCAGAGATGTCATTCTATTCTGAACACTCACCATGTTTTCTGCACTCGGGTGACTTATCACCTCCATGGAGTTTGCCATCCTTTCCATGGTGATGCGTTCATGTGTCAATGTCTCCACAAAGGCTTTGCTCATGTTCGCTATGGACTCCTCCATTCGCTCCACACTCGCAACGACCCTGGAGACAAAACCTGCCAGAGACTCCTGCATCTGTTCCTGGAGTTCCAGCACCACTGATCTTATGGATGGACCCAGAGGCAGAGGGTCGACATGCAGCTGAGCCGAGCTGGCAGAGTCCTGCGCCTTCTGACTCGGACTCTCCACTGTAGTGTCCGTGTGTAGATAAAGACACTGAAGACAGGAGTTGGTTCATAGGTATTTACTAAGCAAGTCTGGGGGGGGGGGGTTCTATAGGATATACACAATACACAGGCTTATATAGCCCAAGTGGCAATTACCGGCATTACGCACACCTGGGGCTCTTAAAGGCACATACACCATAATTGCTCTTAAAGGCACATACACCACAATTCCTCCCCTTCTAGCTAACTAGTACATCATATTTTAAGTAATTATTAATTACATGTTATATGCAAAATAATATACATTGCTGTATTAATTAATTATAAGTTAGTCTCTCAGGAGGCTTCCTGACTCGGTCTGGATAACGCCTCGGGGGTGTAGTAGTTTCTGGTGGGGTAGTAGGTTCTTCTGGCAAGGCTGATTCGGCTTGAAGGCCAGTGTCGGGTTCATCGGGCTCCAGTATCACCGGATCGGAGGTAGATATGGGTATCTCTACTTCATCGTTAGATGTATAGAGTGGTGGTGTAGGTTGTCCCTTTTCGGATGACTTGATGATTTGGTCAGCATGGCGCCTTATTATGCCGTCTCCGATGTCCACGGTATACATCAGTGGTCCTAATCGTGTGCAGATAGTTCCAGGCTGCCATTTCTCGGTACGGTAGTCCCGGGCCAAAACCGGTTGGCCTACCTGGAAGGCCCTAGTTGGCCTTTCATTCATGCCCTGAAACTGCCGGTTCTCCACGTCCCTTCGGATGTTGGGCTTGACCAAATCCAGCCGGCATCTTAGGTTTCTATTGTAGAACATCATGGCGGGAGTTTGGTTCGTAACCATATGCGTTGCATTCCTATATGCAAATAAGAAGTTATCCACCTTGTGCTGAAGTTTTATGTCTTCATTACCCATGGCCTTGATGGCCTTCTTGAAGGTCTGGACAAACCTTTCAGCCAATCCATTGGTGGCGGGATGGTATGGGGCGGACGTGTAGTGCTTTACCCCATTGTTCTTTAAGAACTTTCTGAATTCTTCGGACACAAATTGCGGTCCATTATCAGAACATATCTGCTCCGGCAGCCCATTCCTGGCAAATATGGTCCTTAATACTGTGATGGTTTTTTCTGTGGTGGTGGAGGACATCTTTATTACCTCCGGCCACTTGGAGTGTGCATCAACTGCGATTAAGAACATTGAGTCCATAAATGGACCAGCAAAGTCGATGTGCACCCTTTGCCAGGGAGATGAGGGCCACTCCCATGGATGTAGAGGGGCCTGTGGCGGAGTATTTTGGACCTTCTGGCATCCTAGGCAGCTCTTGGTCATGTCTTCGATGTCTCCATCGATACCTGGCCACCATACAAACGCCCTAGCTAGGTTCTTCATTTTCACTCCACCCAGATGCCCCTCGTGAAGCTCCTTTAGTACTTTATCCTGGAGTTTGGGTGGAATCACCACTCTGGATCCACACATCAAGGTTCCTCGGCACACTGACAGCTGTTCTCTTCTTTGCGAGAATGCTGGCAACAGTGGTTCGCCATGTGCTGGCCATCCCTTCACTGTTAAATCGTAGACCCGTGAGAGAGTAGGGTCATTTCTTGTCTCCCTTTCAATGGCAGAATTTGTCACCGGTAGACATTCCACTATGGTAGAGTGGAATATCTCTACTGGGTCTACTGTAGGTGCCTCTTCTATCGTTGGCAACGGTAGGCGTGATAAACCGTCAGCATTCCCATGCTGTTTTGACCCTTTGTATTCAATGTTGTATTGGTGTGCCCCTAGAAAAAGGGACCACCTCTGTAGTCTTTGTGCCGTCATAATGGGGACACCTTTTTTAGGGTTGAATATGGAGATGAGGGGTTGATGGTCAGTCAGCAAGGTAAATTTTTGTCCGTGTAGGTAATGGTTGAATTTCTTCACTCCCCATACCAGGCTGAGTGCTTCCCTGTCTATCTGGGCATAGTTATGCTCAGCTGAGTTCAATGAGCGTGACACAAAAGCTATCGGCCGTTCCGAGCCATCAGGGAATCTATGGGACAATACTGCTCCTATGCCGTAAGGGGATGCATCGCACGCCAGTCTGATTGGTAGTGATGGGTTGTAATGAGCCAAAATTTTCTCGGATGTGATTAAGTCTTTACATTTATGGAAGGCACGTTTACAGTCTTCGTTCCATTTCCAAATCACTCCTGTCTGTAGAAGATCATTAAGAGGGTGTAGAATAGTTGATAAGTTCGGTAAAAATTTATGATAGTAATTTATTAATCCCAGGAATGACCTTAATTGTGAAACATTTTCAGGTGCTGGGGCTTTTGTAACTGCTTCAATTTTTTCAGGTGACTTATGCAACCCTTCCTTATTAATTATGTGGCCACAATATGATATCTGATTTTGGAAAAATTCGCACTTGGGGCGATTTGCTCGTAGGCCCCGTTCTTTCAGCCTAGTGAGCACCTGCTCCAAATTGGCAAGGTGCTCGTTGTCGTTTTCTCCTGTTATAAGGATGTCGTCTAGGTAGCATTGAGTCCCCGGAATCCCTTGCAGGACTTGCTCCATAGCTCTTTGCCAGATAGCTGGAGCTGATGCTACTCCGAAAACTAGTCGATTGTACTGGTACAGGCCTTTGTGTGTGTTTATTGTGAGATACTTTTTAGAGGTCTCCTCAACCTCCATCTGTAGATATGCTTGTGCCAAGTCAATTTTTGTGAAACGTTTCCCTCCGGATAGTGAGGCGAAAATATCTTCTATCCTCGGAAGAGGATACTGTACCGTGTGAAGGACCGGGTTTACAGTCACCTTAAAGTCCCCACAGATGCAAATTTTTTTCTGTTCCTCAGAGTTATTTTTCAATGTTTTTTTCATGACTGGAACGATGGGTGTTGCCCATTCGCTCCAATCTATTTTGGATAATATGCCTGCCTTTTCCAAATTCTTCAGCTCTGCCTCGACTGCCGGACGTATTGCGTATGGCACCGGTCTTGCCTTAAAAAATTTTGGAATTGCTGTATCTTCCACTTTTATTGAGGCGGTGATGCCTTTCAAGGTTCCTAGTTTCTCTTGAAACACTTCTTTGGCGTTGGCCAAGATGTCTTTTAATCGTTCAGGTATGATGTCATCATTGTTTTTTTTCTTACTGGTCACCGTCAGTGCCTGAATGGAGTGCCAGTCTAAACGTATCTTCCTTATCCATTCACGTCCCAACAACGGTGGACCACCATCTTGTAGAATGTATAAATACAACTTTTGTATTTCTTTGCCGTTGTATACCACAGGCACCCTTATTTTTCCTTTGGGGTAGACTTTCTGCCCCGTATATGTTTTTAAGATAATGGATGTGTCTTTTAGAGGTATATGCGAAAATAGCCTCTCGTAATCTCGTCGATTTATTACGGTTAGAGCTGATCCTGTATCTAGCTCCATTTTAACTGGGGACCCTGCTATTGTGAGGGTAACCCAAATGGTTTGGTAATCCTCTTTGGCAAGTACATTATGTAATTTGAGACAGCTTAGTCTCTTGTTTCCGGAGTCGCTATCGCTATTCTGGTCTTCGGAGCTATTGTCTGTCATCATTTGTACCTTCCTGTACTTTTCTTTATTGATTTTTTGTTTTCTGTCAGTGGATTTATTTTGTCCAAATTGGCATACCCGTGCAATGTGTCCAATCTTACCACATTGCCTGCATGCTTTGCCCTTGAACCAGCAGTCCCTCTGGTTATGGGTGGATCTGCCGCAGCGATAACATCTTCCGAACTCCTGTGTCATTTTATGGGTGCCGAAGTCCTGTGTCTCTTGTTGTATCTCTGCAGCTCCTTTTGCTGCTGCTTCGTATGATACAGCCATACTGAGAGCTTTGTCCAATGTTAAATCTTTTTCAGAAAGCAGTCTTTTTTGTGTTCCTTCACTTAAGAGACCGCAAACAAATTTGTCTCGAAGATAATCCGATAGTCCTGCTCCGAATTGGCAGTACTTTGATAGCTTTCTTAATTCGTTTAGGTAATCAGCGTTACTTTCATTCTTGTGTTGATTTCTCTTGAAGAACTTGAATCGTTTCGCTATCAGCAGCGGTGTTGGGTTTAAATGCTCCTGCAGGGTATCAACAATTTCTTTAAAAGTCTTGTCCTTTGGTTTGGCTGGAGTGATTAAATTTCATAACAGCCCGTATGTCTTCGCGCCCATTAAGTTCAGAAGTACTGAAGCTTTTTTTTCATCTGTTATTCCATGTGCAGTGCAATAAACCTCTACACTTTCCACGTATGTGGTCCAATCTTCTATTTCGCCATCAAAAGCCTCAATATTACCAGATTTAGGCATTTCAGAAAAGATATGGTGCGTCCCGCGCTTTTTTTTTTCTCTCTGTAGCAACGATATGGCACTTCCCGCGCTTTCCCGCCGCTGCTACCGATAACAACGCTGTTTTACTGTGGTTTCCGTTTATTCACTGTTGGAGACTCGTTCCCGACGGAGGTCTAAACGCTGACCTGCTTGCCGCGCCGGCCGTCTCTCGAGTGCACCCTCCCAGTCCGTTATTGCTTGCCTCCGATTTTGCTGCCTGTCTCAGCTGTAGAGCCCGCCGCTGGAGCTCCAACCTGACGCCCAGGAAGGATTAGCGCAGTACCTGTCACCAGCTTGGCCAGCTGGTGAAACCACAGTTTCTCTTACTTCCTTGAGTCTTCTGGACGCTGGAGGAATCGATGTCCTTGAGGTGCTGCCGAATTGCAGGTAAGTCCGTTTCCACTTCGTCGCCACTGTAGTGTCCGTGTGTAGATAAAGACACTGAAGACAGGAGTTGGTTCATAGGTATTTACTAAGCAAGTCTGGGGGGGGGGGTTCCAAAGGATATACACAATACACAGGCTTATATAGCCCAAGTGGCAATTACCGGCATTACGCACACCTGGGGCTCTTAAAGGCACATGCACCATAATTGCTCTTAAAGGCACATACACCACATCCACTGCTGTCCCTGTCTCCACAATCTGCTGATGCTCACTTGTGAGCTGTGATACACCAGGTGACAACACTACTCTATGTCCCGAAGGCCCCACCGAGGTGTGAGTGTCTGCGCTGGTGCTGGGTGCGCTGAATTCTGCTGACGCTGCGCCCTCAGAGGTTGCAGCTTCCTCTGAGAAGTCTTGAGGCTCATGCTGTTCCTCTTGGCTAGTGGGGACGAGTGCTTGCGATGGTCCTGTGGGGGAGTAAAGGAAAGAGTCAGAGATGTGATGCCAAGGTTACATGCACCTTGCATATTGCAGATGATCATTAGTCCAGCTGTTAGAGCTTCAGAATCATTATCAGCAACTCATGCAATGTCAATGAGAGAGATGGAAAACTATTCTGTCACCCCTCTGTCCGTCCCCCACTTGCGCATCTTCCTCCACTCCTACGATCTCCAGGACCGCCTCCTCCCAGGGGGTGAGGTGGGCTACTGAGGGTGGCCCTCCTCCTGTCCTCGCTCTTTCTCGCTTATTGTGAGCTCTCTTTTCCTGCAATGAGGGAGACAAGTGGAGGTTGAGTGAGAATGAGAGTGAGTGTAGAGATTCCATAGCATAGATACTTAGAAGGAGACAAAGATGGAGTGAGGTGGCAAGACCAAGGATCCTCCCTGTGTGTTGTCAGTTGTTTTCATAGCATCACAGTGATAGGGAGTGTGAGGGCTGCATAGTCGAATAGTTAGGTGAATGTGACCACAGAGAGAAAGGGAATGGGTAAGGGTGCATGGATGTCAGTGTCAATTGGGATGTGGAGGAAGAGATTGCTAAAGCTGAGTGCTGGTGCGGAAAGGCAATGGGGATCAGATTGAGGGTGATGGGAAATTCATACTCACTTTTCCAGTGCGCAGAAGGTCATGAAATCTCTTCCTGCATTGAATCCAGGTTCTACGGGTTACTGATAATGAGTTGACCTCCTCTGTCACCTGGATCCACACAGCCTTGGTCTGCTGGGGAGGCTTCTTCCTCCCTGAAGAAGGGAAGAGCACCTCTTTATGAGCTCTTGCTCCCTCAACTAAAGCCTGCAAGGCAACGTCATCAAACCTCGGAGAGCCCTAGGTCTCTGGCTGGCCATTCTTCCCCCAGGTCCCTGTAGCATGAAAGGCCAAAAGGTTGGCAGTCTGCAGAAGAAGCAAGGCTTGTTGCAGACCTTAAATGCAGCAGCGATGATGACGTCATCGGAGGCGACATTCAGACTGGAAAAACTAATTTGCCGTGGGTTCCCACACGCTGGAACTCAATTGGCCAATTAAGTTAAAATCGCATCAATCTCCCACATCGATTTAGATTCGGGTGGATAACATGAAATGCGGATTACACGATCCCAGCCCACCCCTGAATTAAAATCCAGCCCTTTCTCAGCATCTGGGCGTCAGGGGAATTCACTTCTGCAAAGGGAAACCTCTGCAAACACTCAAACACCTTCTTTACTCAAAACTACTCTGGCAGCTCACATAGCCTTCTAGGGTACTTAATTGAAGGCACACTGCATCTCCACATTTCATCATTATGGGATGCAGGCACTCATATGGGGGAAAGTGTTCATGCCACTTAGATGCCCTTAATATTGTCTTCTCTCCTTTCCAAGGAAAAAGTGGCCTACAATCAGCACCACAAAAATATAACATGGGGAGGACCAACAGCACTGAAAACCCTGAGTGCACATGAAGAAGAAGCACTACAAATTGTAAGCAGGCAGACATGAGAACATGTGGGAGAGAGCGAGGTTGGAGGCACAGTGGCAACAGAAGATTAGTAAAAGCTGGGAAATGCTCCTAGGTAGTCTCAGCTTTATGTGCTTCCTCAAAGTATTGCAATGCTCTTACACTTAGCCACTATTCCTTCAAGAGGAATGTCACTGTGTGCGCAGCTAAACAAGCTCTTCTGTCTTATGTTCATTAATAAATAGACATTCTTATTATGAACACAGCTAGCTTTTGCTAGTTACTTTATTGAGCACATGTGGACTAGGTACAGTATCTGTAGAGGCTTCCATCTTGACTGCTGCCTTGTGGGTAGCCTAGTGCCTCATGGGTAATGTAGTCTTAATATACATACAGCTGGGTAGTGTAGTCTTATACATACAGCTATATACAGCTCTACACAGCTCTACGGCTCCACCTAGTGTCCACTATAGAATGACATGTTATTGATCGTTACATCCCCCTTTCTTTGAGGTTTAACAAAATCAATATCAATCAACTTTCAAGAAAACAATAAAGATAATATCAGTAACACTTTTGTTAGTGCTCTATAAACATAAACATATTCAAAACAGTCAACACATTTTCAAAGCTTTACATTGTACTCAAAGATTAAGTCTATCAGGCTTTTTTACTTCACGTGTGGATCTTCTCAACACGGGTAAGTCTGATGTGTCTTCATGAGATTGTTCTGGCGGTGAATGACAAGATGCAGTTGCGGCATTGTCATCAATCTGGTCTTGAATAGCCTCTTGTGTTTTTAGGAGGGAACGGCGGTTCCTCCTGAGAATCTGTCCTTCCTCAGTTCTAACAGTGTATGACCTTGGTCCTACTTCCTCAAGAACTGTAGCTTTCCTGTTCCATGCATCTGGATCCTCAATCCTGACAACATCATCCCTTGTCAATGGTTTTAGAGTTTTGGATGACTTTTCATAGTATGATTTCTGTTTCAGCTTTAACAGTTGAAGTCTCTGTCTCAGTTCCTCACTTTGCTGTTCTTTTGCACAGCAGGGTAGCGTGGTGCGCAACTTGCGACCCATTAGTAGTTCAGCAGGTGAAGAACCACAGTCTAAAGGTGAGGCTCGGTAGCTCAGCAGGGCGAGATAAGGATCAGACTTGCTTTCTGTCGCTTTCTTCAGTAGCTGCTTGAGAACTTGAACACCTTTCTCTGCCTTACCATTTGACTGAGCATACAAAGGACTGGATGTGATGTGCTGAAAGTCATAATGTGCTGCAAACTGTTGCCACTCCTTACAGTTGAAGCACGGACCATTGTCGCTAACGGCAATCCTGGGAATTCCATGTCTGGCGAAGATGGATTTCACATGCATTATGACACTGCTTGCTGTGGTGCTTGAGAGCAGCGCCATCTCAGGATAGTTAGAATAGTAGTCAATCACTATTAGATAGTCTTTACCATTTAAATGAAAAAAGTCCATACCAACCTTTTGCCATGGTGCTGTTGGTATGTCAGCTACTATCATTGGTTCCTTTGCTTGTTTGTTTTGGTGTTGCTGACATGTCTCACATTTGCCTATCATGTTCTCAATGTCCTTATTTATGCCAGGCCAATAAACAGTGTCTCTTGCTCTCCTTTTGCATTTTTCAATTCCGAGGTGT
The DNA here is from genome assembly GCF_052327205.1 of Somniosus microcephalus. Lineage (NCBI taxonomy): Eukaryota > Metazoa > Chordata > Chondrichthyes > Squaliformes > Somniosidae > Somniosus > Somniosus microcephalus. The sequence goes on along the minus strand of NC_140990.1, from coordinate 273,885,545 downwards.
CCCTCATGAATCCTTTTGAGCATGTCTTGACGTAGAGCCTGTGGAATGACTATTCTGTTCTGTTTTAGTAATAGTCCACTTGCGACACTCAATTCTGACCTTATGTGAAAATATTTTGGACAGGAACCTTTTGGCCAACCATGATGAATGTTCTCTATTACTGTTTGTAATACTGTATCTCTTACTGTTTCTTCTGCTATTTGCTTTGATTTTGTGTCTGACACGGGCAGCGCAGCAGTGACCATACTCACATGAACATCCACGTCTTCTTCAGTAGAGCTCACATGACTCATTGTGGGTGCTCGGGATAGTGCATCTGCTAACACTATGTATTTGCCTGGTGTGTAGATCAGTTCAAAGTCATATCTTTGCAGCTTCATCATGAGTCGTTGAATTCTTGGAGACATCTCATTCAGGTTCTTTTTTATGATGGCAACCAGAGGGCTGTGGTCTGTCTCAACTGTGAAGGTGGGAAGTCCATATATGTAGCCATGAAACTTTTCTAGTCCAACTACCAAGCCTAGACATTCCTTTTCAATCTGGGCGTATCGACACTCAGTATCAGTCATAGACCTGGAGGCATAGGCAACAGGCTTCCAATCTTCACCCACTGCTTGTAGCAAGACCGCACCTAGGCCATCTTTTGATGCATCCGTTGACACTTTGATTCTTTTTGTTGGGTCAAAGAAGGTGAGTACAGGTGTGGTTGTCCGCACTGTTTTGAGGTTTATCCACTCTTGTTCATGTCTTTCTGTCCATGCAAACTCATTTGTTTTATGTAGCAGGTCTCGCAGACAGGTTGTTTTGGCTGACAAGTTAGGAATGAACTTTCCAATGAAGTTTATCATCCCCATGATGCATAGCACTCCTTTTTTGTCAGTGGGTCGGGGCATTTTGAGTATGGCGTTTACTTTTTCCATATCTGGCTCTATTCCTTTACCAGATAGATTATCTCCTAGGAAAGTGACTTCCTGGACGCCAAACTGACACTTGGCTTTGTTGAGCTTCAGTCCATTCCGGCGTATGCTCTGTAGCACTTTAGTCAGTCTCTCATTGTGTTCTTTCAGTGTGGAGCCCCAGATGATGATGTCATCAACATAGACCCGAACTCCTTCCAGACCTTCAATTATGTGTTCCATCGCTCTATGAAAGATTTCAGATGCAGATATTATCCCGAAAGGCATTCTGAGGAAACAATACCTGCCAAATGGTGTGTTGAAGGTACAGTATTTGGTGCTCTCTTCATTCAGTTTTAGTTGCCAAAATCCTTGTGAGGCATCAAGCTTTGTAAAGTATCTGGCACCTGACATTTCACTGGTGATTTCTTCTCGCTTGGGAATCTGGTAGTGTTCACGTTTTATGTTTGCATTTAAGTCCTTTGGATCCATGCATATTCTTAGATCATTGTTCTTTTTCTTTACACATACCATGGAGTTAACCCAGTCTGTTGGCTCTTCGACTTTCCTGATGACTCCTAGTGTGGTCATTCTGTCCAGTTCATTCTTGAGCCGGTCACGCAGGGGTGCTGGAACTCTTCGTGGAGCACGTACCACTGGCTGAGCATCCTCCTTTAGCTGGATCTTGTATGTGAATGGTAGAACTCCAAATCCTTTGAACACATCCTGGAAATTACTCACTGCAGTATCCACTGAGTCATCTGGTCTGCTTATGGCACAGTTTATACGGTAGACTCTCTTGACCAGTTCTAAGTCTTCACAAGCTTTGTCACCTAATAGTGAATCAAGTCTTTCAGCCACAACAGAAAACATGAGATGATGCACTTTGTCTTTGACTGTCACTTTAAGTCTGCATACACCTAAGCTATCTATTTTCTGTCCATTATAGTCCTTCAGTAGTACTGACTTTTTCTGTATTTTGGGCTTTTCTTTCATATTGTTAATGTCACTCATACTGATTAAGTTTGCTTTTGCCCCAGTGTCTAGTTTCAATGTAACTAATGCTCCATTTATCTGCAGTGGGATCATCCATTTGTCCTCTTTTACTGCATTGACTTTATGTTCAGCATTGTCCATTTCTGAGGGCTGCACATTTTCTGTATCCTTTTTGATATTGTCACATGACACCATTCCTACAAAAAATGTCTCACTTAAATCAGTGTCCTCAATTACATTAACCCGTTGCCCTTTCTTAGTTTTTACTTTTGAAAAGCATTGTTTGGCAAAGTGATTCTTTCCATTACACTTTGTGCACATTTTTCCAAACGCTGGGCATTGTCTTAACTGGTGTTTGTAACCACAGCGTTTACAATTAAAAATTTCATCCTCCGATTACTTTTCATTTCTGTTCTGCCCATGTTTCTTCCCCTTATAGGACACAGCACCGACAGCAGCATGATCACTCATTACAATCGCATCATTATTGATTTCACTGAAAGTCTTCGCGTGCTTTCGAGCTAGCTCGCTGGCTTGGCATATTTTCACCGCATTTTCCAAATTTAGTTCGGTTTCTCTCAACAGACGTTCCCTGACTTTTTTATCATGAATACCAAACACAATCTGGTCACGAATCATGGATGCTTTGAGCGCAGAGAAATTACATGTCTGTGCTTTCAGTTTCAGATCAGTTATAAAGCTATCAAAAGTCTCATTTTGCTGCTGTGTCCGAGAACAGAAGATGTATCTTTCATAGGTCTCATTCTTTTTGGGAGAGCAATGTGCATCAAATTTCTGTAGCACATCATCTAATTTTCCTCTGTTCTCCTCTGGATTAAATACAAATGTATTAAATACCTCTATCGCCTGTGGGCCTGCAACCGTAAGCAGCAACGCTATCTTCCTTGCGTCTGGCCTCGTACCGAATCCAATGGCTGCAATGTAGAGTTCGAATTGTTGTTTAAAAGTCTGCCAATTGTAGTCGATTTTTCCTGTGAGTTTCAAACGCTCTGGTGGCTTCAAATTCTCCATGTCGCTTTTCACAATTTTCAGCAGATCTTCACCATCCTGGTACCATCTTATGTTCATTAATAAATAGACATTCTTATTATGAACACAGCTAGCTTTTGCTAGTTACTTTATTGAGCACATGTGGACTAGGTACAGTATCTGTAGAGGCTTCCATCTTGACTGCTGCCTTGTGGGTAGCCTAGTGCCTCATGGGTAATGTAGTCTTAATATACATACAGCTGGGTAGTGTAGTCTTATACATACAGCTATATACAGCTCTACACAGCTCTACGGCTCCACCTAGTGTCCACTATAGAATGACATGTTATTGATCATTACAGTCTGTATTTCACATCATTGGACGTGTCTTGCAGAAAGAGCCTGGCCATGATGATGACCGCCCAGATATTACTACTGGGAAATTTGCTGCCAGATAAAAAGCCTCAACTGCTGCTACTTCCTCACCAACTGCCTCATGGCATCTTACTTGTGCAAGCACCAGCACAGAGACACCCGCACAGGAGGAAGTAGCCAGTGAGGAAGAAGAGTTATCATCGGGTGAGGCATTAACCACTGGTGAGCATGAGGAGCTGGTGATGGTTTTTCATGTGAGTCAAGCAAAAAATGATGAAAGATTGTTCCTATTGAAAAGCGCATGGTATTTTACATGGAAGAATGTTCATATTATTAATAAACCCCAAAATGGGTATTTCCTGGCACCAAAATCTGAAAATATAGCCAACAGCAACGTGGGTCACAATGGCAATCATTTTGACTTTCATGCTCACCTCAACACTTTCTTCCCATCAAGTGAGATGAATCAGTGGGATCTTTCCACAGCATTTGACATAGTTGATCACACTGTCTTCATTGCCTCTCCTCCATTGTCCAGCCCTCTGAGACTTCCCTTGTGGGTGATACTGTAATGTATATACCTTTAAGGGGGGAACTACTTTTTACAGCTCATGTATACTGTAGTACCGGCAGTGACCACACCTGTATATAGCACTGAGTAGTAATCTGTACAGTCAGTTCCACTGTGAGCCACGCTGAGTAAACACCTGTTGTACCGTTTCTCCTGCAGTCTGTGTCTTATTATACACAGACACAACATTCGCGACAAGGCAAGTTCAAACCTACCTGCAACTCTGCATCACCTCCCGGGGATTCGTTCCTGGAGATCAGTGGATTAGAGGTCAAGGCCAGAGACTCGGGCATCGACCATGGGCAACCGCCCAGTCATCCAGCAGAGACTCGAGAATTGCGGGGGAGGCTGTCGAGAGCCAGGCTTGGCTTTCCAGTTGAGGTGGTCCAGCGAAACGTGCTGGCAACAGGTAGTGCGCAGACCCTTCCCGGACAGCGGCGGGCTAGAGCCCGACCGAGCGGCACAGCAAAGGGCCGAGCAGCGTCGACGGGGGAGAGAGAGAGGGCAGAGCGCACAGGGCGCAGCCGGTGTTCAGGGGCCGAGCAGCGTTGAAGCGAGGGAGAGAGAGACGCGCAGAAACCCGTGAGGCGCCGCCATTGCCACGAGGACTGCCGAGAGCGGCGTTGGCAGCAGCGCAGGAGAAGCGCGCGAAACCTACAGGGTGCCGCCATTGCCACGAGAACCGCCGGGAGCGGTGTTGGCAGCAGCGGGGGAGGAAGGAAAGCGCGGGAGACGCCATTTTAAGCCATTGGGAGACGCCATTTTAAACCACACCCAAAATGCCGAAGAGTGGTAGTATCACCGCATTTGACAATGAAGTCGAAGATTGGACTACATATGTCGATCGAATAAAGGTGTACTGCAAGGCAAATGAGGTGTCAGATGACAAGAAAGCGTCGGTATTGTTAAATTTAATGGGTGCAAAGACGTATGGTTTATTACGAAATCTAGTAAGCCCAACGAAGCCAATGGAAAAGAGTTTTGAAGACATAGTAACGATACTACAGGGACATTTAAACCCCACACCGCTGCTGATAGCAGAAAGATTCCAGTTTCACAAACGGAACTAGCATAAGGATGAAAGCAATGCTGATTATTTAACAGAACTGCGCAAACTATCGAAACACTGCCAGTTTGGAGCGGGACTGGCAGATACCTTAAGGGACAAGTTTGTGTGTGGGCTTCAAAGTGAAGGAACCCAGAAACGGCTTTTATCTGAAAAGGACCTTACGCTGAAAAAGGCTTTCAGCATTGCGGTATCATATGAAGCAGCAGCACGGGGCGCTGCAGAGATACAACAGAGACCGCAAGAATATGGCACAAACGAAATGTCATATGGAACAGAGAAGTGCTATCGCTGCGGCAGAACAACACACGACCAGAATGATTGCTGGTTCAAAGACAAAGTGTGCAGACAGTGTGGAAAAGTAGAACACATAGCACGAGTCTGCAGGTCGGGAAAGAAAACCAGCAATAAGAAACCTACCAAAGAAAAGTACAAGAAGGTACATAAGATGACGGAGAATAGTTCAGACGAACAAAAGAGTGATAACGACTCCGAAAGCAGGGAACTGAGTTGTCTGAAACTACATAATGTGATCACAACGGAGGATCACCGAACCATTTGGGTCACTCTCAAGATAGCAGGAGTCCAGGTAAAGCTGGAATTGGACACAGGATCAGCCCTAACAATCATAAACCGACGGGACTACGAGTGGCTATTCTCACACATACCCTTGAGAGACACAAAAATTATTTTGAAGACATACACGGGGCAAAAAGTCTACCCCAAAGGAAAAATAAGGGTGACCGTTATATATAACGGTAAGGAAACACCAAAACTAGACCTGTATGTATTGCAAGATGGAGGACCACCATTACTGGGATGTGAATGGATCCGGAAAATACAACTGGATTGGCATTCCATACAGGCACTGACTGTGGCTGACAAAAAGGATGACGACGTCACACCTGGGCGACTGTCAAAGGTCCTAACTGACGCGAAAGAAGTGTTCCAGCAAGGACTCGGAACACTAAAAGGCATGACAGCGATGATTAAAATTGAACAATACGCAAGTCCAAAATTTTTCAAGGCCAGACCGGTACCTTATGCGATCCGCCCAGCCTTTGAAGCAGAGCTGGAGAGTCTGGAACGTTCAGGTGTACTGTCCAAGGTAGACTGGAGTGAGTGGGCTACACCCATCGTCCCTGTGATGAAAAAGTCGTTGAGCAGCACACCTGGGGAACCAAGGAAGGTTCACATCTGTGGGGACTCTAAGGTAACAGTGAACCCGGTCCTTCACACCGTACAATATCCACGTCCGCGGATTGAAGATATTTTCGCCTCGCTATCTGGAGGGAAACGCTTCACTAAGATTGATCTGGCCCAGGCGTATCTGCAAATGGAGGTAGAAGAAGCATCAAAAAAATACCTCACAATCAACACCCATAAAGGTCTCTACCAATACAACCGGCTGGTATCCGGGGTAGCATCAGCTCCGGCTATTTGGCAGAGGGCAATGGAACAAGTCCTGCAAGGGATCCCAGGGACCCAGTGTTATTTGGACGACATCCTGGTCACGGGCGAAAATGACTGATCACCTTGCCAACCTGGAGCAGGTGCTCACTAGATTGTAGGAATATGGGCTCCGAGCTAACCGCCCCAAATGTGAGTTTTTTAGAAAACAGATCTCGTATTGTGGCCACGTTATCGATAAAGAGGGGTTACATAAGTCCCCAGAGAAGATTGAGGCAGTAGCCAAGGCTCCAGCACCAGAAAATGTGTCACAACTGAGGTCGTTCCTCGGGCTGGTAAACTACTACCATAAGTTCTTGCCAAATTTGTCTACAATACTACACCCACTGAACACCCTACTGCAAACTGGGGTGCAATGGAAGTGGAGTGACGAATGTAGACGAGCTTTCCAGAAGAGCAAAACACTAATCACATCGAAAGAGGTATTGGCCCATTACAACCCGGCATTACCAATTCAGTAGGCATGTGATGCGTCACCCTATGGCATTGGAGCGGTGCTGTCACACAAATTCTCGGACGGCTCAGAGAGGCCAATAGCCTTTGCGTCACGATCACTAACCTCAGCCGAGCGTAACTACGCCCAGATTGACAGGGAGGCCCTCAGCCTAGTGTGGGGAGTGAAAAAGTTCAATCACTATCTGCACGGGCAGAAATTCACCTTGCTGACTGATCACCAGCCTCTTGTCTCCATTTTTAATCCAAAGAAGGGCGTTCCAGTGATGACTGCGCAACAACTACAAAGATGGTCACTTTTTCTAGGGGCGCACCACTATGAGATTGAATATAAGGGCACGAAACAGCATGGAAATGCTGATGGGCTATCACGCCTGCCACTGCCTACTGCGGAGGAAGCACCAGCAGTGGATCCTGTCGAAATATTCCATTCGACTATAGTTGAATACCTACCGGTAACTAACGCTTGTATCGAAAAGGAAACCCGAAATGACCCAACACTGTCTCGGGTATATGATTTGACAGTGAAGGGATGGCCAGCACATGGCGACTCACTGTTGCCAGCATTATCGACAAGGAGAGAACAGCTGTCAGTATGCCGGGGGACCTTGATGTGTGGATCCCGAGTGGTAATTCCACCCAAGTTAAGGGATAGAGTGCTCAATGAGCTTCATGAGGGTCATCTGGGAGGGGTAAAAATGAAAAGCCTAGCCAGGGCTTATGTGTGGTGGCTGGGAATCGATAAACAAATCGAGGACCTGACCAAGAGCTGCTCAGGATGCCAGAAAGTCCAAAATGCACCACCACAGGCCCCTCTACACCCATGGGAGTGGCCCTCATCTCCATGGCAACGGGTGCATATTGATTTTGCTGGTCCACTCATGGACTCAATGTTTTTAATAGCCATGGATGCGCACTCGAAATGGCCTGAGGTCATCAAAATGTCCTCCACCACCACGGAGAAAACTATTGCAGTCCTACGGACCATTTTTGCCAGGAATGGCTTGCCAGAACAGATTTGCTCCGACAACGGACCACAGTTTGTGTCCGAAGAGTTCTGGAGGTTCTTGAAAAAGAATGGGGTAAGGCATTACACATCCGCCCCGTATCATCCAGCCACAAATGGATTGGCTGAGAGGTTCGTACAAACCTTTAAGAAGGCAATAAAGGCTATGTACAATGACAACATTCCGCTGCAGCACAAGGTGGACAATTTCCTGTTCGACACATGCAGTCACCAACCAGGCCCCAGCCATGATGTTCTTTAACCGAAGGTTAAGATCTCGCCTGTATTTGCTCAGACCAAACGTACAAAGAGATGTTGAGAGTAAGCAATTCCAGCACATCCATGAGAAGCCAACAAGGAGCTTCAATGTAGGGCAACCAGTCTTGGCCCGCGACTACCGAACAGAAAAATGGCAGCCAGGAACGATATGCACACGGCAGGGCCCACTAATATACACAGTGGACGTTGGGGAGAGCATCGTGAGATGCCATGCTGACCAGATCCTAGAGTCACAGGAACAAGTCAACCCCATGCCTCGCCCATATGTACCTGGTGGTGAACCCGACGTACAGGTCGCATCTACCCCAGAAACAGTAGCATCGGAAGCTGATGAACCAACCGATGACAGGGGGCCAGAATCGCCTCCGCACCAAGAGCAAGACACTCGGGAAAGGCGCTATCCAGAAAGGATCAGGAAGCCTCCCCAAAGACTGAATATATAAATAGACTATTTTCAGCTAATGTTGCATGTTAAAAGTGTTAATTGTAATTAGTTTGATATTTAATTGTTAAATGAGTGTTATGGTACTGTTAATCTAAAAGGGGAGGAATTGTAATGTATATACCTTTAAGGGGAGGAACTACTTTTTACAGCTCATGTATACTGTAGTACCGGCAGTGACCACACCTGTATATAGCACTGAGTAGTAATCTGTACAGTCAGTTCCACTGTGAGCCACGTTGAGTAAACACCTGTTGTACCGTTTCTCCTGCAGTCTGTGTCTTATTATACACAGACACAACAGACACCACTCCTACTTATCCAGAAGCAGCCAGGCATCTCCAACAAAGGCACAACAGGCTAAATGACCTCCTTCTGTGCTGTAAGTTTCTATAAAACAAAGGTTTCTCTTCCCTTCTTGACACCATCAACTCCCAAGTCTCTTGGTTGCCTTGTTTCCTTCATCGTTATGCTGGCCTTCAGTGATATCATGTGCAGGCATAGGGTAATCTCCCATATATTTGATTTAATTAATTAACTTCCTTCCTTCATCATGAATGAGTCATAACCTCCTTCAGCAGAACATCAAGAAGACTGAAGCTATTGTTCTCAGTGCCAACCACAATTTTTGCTCCCATGCCACTGACCCTTTCCCTGGCCACTTGTTGGACAGCTTTCTCGTTCAAATTCATTTTGTTACCTTAACTAACAGAGTAATAATACAAGACCAGATCTTTAGTGAGATGCCATACTCACAATTCCCATATGAGTGCTGCTATATAGTGATTCACTCATGCTTATATATCATTTCTACCTTTGATCATTACATTCCATGCATATTATCAATAAATCGTAGTGAAGTAAGGATACATGCAGGTGACAGCAGAATCTACAGAACATGGACCCAGCAAGATGCACCTTGCCCTTCTTAATCCCTTCCAATTATCCTGTTACCACGGGTACGTTACCTTAGTTAACTCAGTCCCATTCCCCATGAGCACAAGTGATCAGACAGACATATTCCAGATCATCACAGACATTGCTGAGTACTTACTTTAGCTATCCCATCATCCTCTTTATCTGCAGAGATGCTCATATCTTGCACCCCCTTGTACAGTGCATAACTTACAACCTCATGTTCAGCAAAAAGCTGTTTTAATTTAGCTTCAGAGCTTAACCCAACGTGTGCTTGTCCCACAGCTAACACCAGACGGTGAAGTACTCAGAAAGCGTGGAATCTCATTCCCACACCACTCACTGAAGCTAAACAAGACAATGCAAAATCTTGGCACCCTATTCAACCTTGAACTGAGCTGCAAACCCACATCCTCTCCATCACCAAGATTGCTTACCTCCATCTTCCTGTAACATTGCCTGGTTCTAACCTGCCACAGCCCCTCTGGTGCTAAAATCTTTGTCCATGCTTTGGCCACCAAACTGGACTTCTAACTGGACTTTGTTCGCTCCATAAACTGATTTGTCCAAAACACTGCTGCCTATATCCTAACGTATTCAGTCCTGATTACTCAATACTCCTGTCATCATGGACCTATACTGGGTCCCTGACCCCTAATACATTACATTTAAAATCCCCATTCTCAGTTGACTTCAAATCCCTCCATAACCTTGCAACCTTTGTGATCTCATACAGACATAATTTCCCTCCAACACCCTTCGGTCTTCTGACTCTAGCCTCCTTCTTTCATCCCGCCATTAGTGGCAGCAGTCAACCAGGCCCTGCTCTCTGGAACTGTCTCGATAACCTTTTCACTTCACTGCTTTTCACGACACTTCTACCTTCTCAAAACATGTTTTCATCCAAGCCTTCAGTCACTCCTCATAAACTCTCCTGCTTCAGCATTCCACTCCTCTTATTACTGGCCTGTAAAGTGCTTTAGGAGTTTCTGTACATTACAGCTGTCAGAAAAATGTAAGTTGTTGTTGCAAGTACACCTACCATTGTTGCACATGCCACTGAAATGCTTTGTAAAATTGTCATGGTTACCAGGTAGGTAGTTGCTATGTATATTGTCATGGTTACCAGGTAGGTAGTTGCTATGTATAGTTAAACTATAGACATACATTGCCAGGGCTGCCAGAAATCAAATGTTATTTACATTGAAAGCAAACAGACATGGCAGCTGCATGCCTGGTACCTAAGTGGTAATATTTGAAGTAAGCCTGGCTTCAAAATAGAATAAATTAGTGTCGTCTGGCAACACACCAGTGCTGCATTTCTAGGCCATGGGAAGAAAAAATAATTTAAAAAAGAGGTGGGAGAAAACATTGTTTACAATAATACTCATAGGCCCAGCAAAATTGAGGAAGCAAACCCTTCAGGGTGGAAGCATTAATTTAAGCCATGCAAAGATGACTAAGAATTTAAAATGTTATATGTCAGCAGCTCTATTGAGTGGGAGGATGGAAATGCTAATCATTTTATGTTTAAAAGCTTTACAACTACAATAACTTTTCAGAAATGGCTCAGTAGTCTTTTCAATCTTTGTATTTTCTGAATAGCATTAATTATGAAAAACATTTAGTCGTGAGTTCTGACATTTACACATTCAGCTTTGTTTTCTCTGTTTTTGCTTGTAGATGAAATCAGCTTAGATAACTAGTGGATGTTACATAATAGATATTTTCTGGTTTCTTTGAAAATCACAAAACATTTAGGAAAACTGAAGTGTATAAAATAAAACTATAGCAGAATGTTTAGCTAATGTGATGTTCAGTGAAACAAAACATTAACATTAACACTGCACACAAGAAGCTTTAGAAATATGTTTTGCCCGTTTAATTTAAGTGAAATGCAATAAATTATTAATCATTGCTTCCTGACATGCTTTATAGTACCTCCCTGTTAAAATCTCTGGAATTAATGTAAGGAAAAAAGAGCTTCATAATGGTGATCTTGTAACTATGGCAACTGTATCTAGCCAACAGTTTTGCATGGAGTGCTACATAGAATGCAGGTTTGAAGGTTCAGTTGCAGTTCAAGCAAAATCTCTTCACAAGAAATGAAATTTTAGTCTAGTTTTAAAGATAAAATGGAACTCCTTTTGAAGGTTTAAATGTGACCAGATCAATAATATAGCTGAGTATGTCTGGAAAAATAATGTGTCAATATTTAACATTGGCATACTAGTGGTAGGTAATGTTGTGCCCGTGTCACTGGAGTCACAGGTGACATGATTTGAATTGTTATTAAAAGGCACAGAGGTCAACTGCAGTTCCATGGTTTCTTCCAATTGGCTGAGTTCATGTCAGTCACATGATCCTAACTGAGCAGAACTGCACACATTTGGTTTTCTCCAGAACCCTTTCTTCAATCACACATGCAACACAGTTAGACATTATTTCAGAGGGTTGAGGAAGTGGACTTATTTGGTGCTCATTGTACTTGGTGAGGTATGTAAAAGAATTGTTCATTTATTTAGGTTTCCATCTCTTCCGAAAGCCTACTCTTTCGAGTTCTTCGGTGCCCCATCAACTCCAACCCCCCCACCCCCTCCTTGGTCAACAAACACTACAGAAAATGGCAAGAAAGTCATGTAGAGGAAAACAAGAGGGGGGCAGGGAGGGGAGTGGTAAAACAGAAGAGTAAGAAAGGTCAGTTAAAAGCAAAAAATCATAAGGAAATAAGTAATGGAGTATGGAGAGGGAGTAACTGAAGTGAAGAGGAGAGATAGATCAAGGTGCAGGAAACTTTCTTTTATCCGGCACGGACGGGACCGACGTGGTGCCGGTTCATCAAAAATTCCGGATAACCGAACGCTATAGTAAAAGATACGGAGCTGAGAGCTCCGTATAAAGCAACAAACCCTGTTGCTTAGCAACAGGTTCAAAACAATGGCCACAAGTTGCAAGCATCTCTGTAGCTTAGCAACAGCTGCAGCCACACCCTTGCACAGCAACACATGGAGCAAGGCAAGTAATAAAAGTTACCAGAACCTACTCCTGAATTTTGCCGGTTAACCGACATTTCCGGTTATTTAGGGGCCGGTTAATCGAAAGTTTCTTGTAGTTCAGTTAGCATAGAGCATGTGCGTGACTGCTCATGATTTTACTATAATTTCTTTTGGCATTTTATTATTGATCAGTGATTCAACCCAAAGTTGACGAGGAAATTATGGGTTTAGTTATTGCAAACAAAACTAAGTGTTATGCTATACAAAACATTGAAATCAGAAAATTTAAGGTGTACTTCTTCAAGCAGTGTTATTCTTGATTTATGATTTGTAGAATGTTTTTCTTTATAATTTATAACTAGTTCTGAACTGAAATATTGAACAAGTTCTGTTATGATTCACTTTCACCTCAGAGGGTCACAGAGTCAGAGTTTATATGGGCTGGCAGTTTGCACCAATGCTGATGGCATGCACTTTTTGCAGTGCCATGTGCTAAAAATCTATTACAGTTGATATTGCAAAGTAGAAATAAGTACTACCAAATAAATATTCAGCAGCTAAATGAATTATTATTTTGTTGAGTATTGTATTGGGGAAGAATTGTCAAGAATAATGTAACGTATGAAAGCAGCTATTTCCCAATCAGTCAGGGAACCCCTAAAATTTGTTCTCTGCCTCTTAGTTTCATGTCAATATTGGCACAGAACCGAAACTATTCAATTGAGAAGTTATATTATTTATGATGCTGATCTGATGCTTAATTTATTGTAAGATTCTATAATCATATTGCCAGTACAATAAAGGAAATGTGAATGTCACTACATCCCTTTCCCATCATATTTTCCCATCCTGCATTGTCCATCACTAAAGCAACAGCTGTATTATGATACCACTAAATAAAATTAGCATTGCAGTTTGCAATCAATTTAGCTAACTACACCATGTGATTCAGTATGGGATCACACCTGTGAATAGCTGCAGTGCAGCCTGCCCAATACAGTGAGACATAAGGATACATTTTGCAAGACCATGTTTGGTGCAGATCCTCCCTGTTCATGGATTTGCATTGTAAAATCGGGTGCAGAGGCTCAGCACCTGACGTGGAGTGTTCTGTGTCTTGCAGTGAGACAATTTGCCCATTTTATGAGACAAATATGAATGTCATTATACCTTCAAAAATAATGTTGATGACTCTCATGCTGGATTTCACTTTCCTCTCATTGGTTTTGCTCCTGTAGCACAACTCATTCATATGAAACAAGGCCAAGAGCTTTAGTATAACTTGACCTGTAGCAAAAGGCTTAAACATTTTCAATATCATTTGTAAAGGGGTTAAAACAATATCATTAGCCCAGATTTTGCTGGAGCGGGGCATCTCGTGGTGTGCCCTGTTAGACTAATTTGTGCACATTTAGGTTTTAGAAGTTTTTGCCCACAAAGTTGCTGGAAGTGCGAGCTGATAACAGCGCAGCGAGGGCAGCAGGGCATCTGGGATCTGGTGAACAGTGGGACAAACAATGTATCTCCTTAACCAATGAGATTAAAGGATTGAGAAATAAACAGAGGAAGGACTGAGAAGGAGGGTGAATTAGAGTGGGTGAATTCAATGTCAAATCAGGTACAAAAAGAGAAATAAAGAAATGGAAAGAAGGATTGGATTAAAAGAGAGAGAAAAAGAAAGACAAAGGAAAAGTCAGAACTTAAAAAAAGATTGTCATTTTTAAAATCTCCTAAAACAATTCACAACCAGAAGGAATGCGACTCCACACTTTTAATTGTTCACTTTCTGGGCAAGAGAGGTTGCTTGGCAATCATTAATAATTATCATGTCGTTAAAAAGGTACTTACACTCTTAGGCCTAGAAATTCGGTGGTGCCCCAGGTGCCGGAATTACCGCTGCGATCGGAGCCGTTGCGCCCGCCGGAAATTCAGTTTGAGCGCCCCAAGAGGGACGGGGGGGGGTTCTCGAGGCACCCCGTGTCCCTCTTGGGGTGCTCAAACTGAATATCGCAGCGCAACGTGCCGCAGCGCCACACGCTGCGGCACGGCGCGCTGCGGTACTGCAGGCCTTCCTCCCCTTCTTAAGGGGGAGGGGCCTGCACCAGCGCGATGACTGATCGTGAGTGCCGGCAAAAGAGCCCGGCACCGAGGAGAAGTGCCGGTCTTTCGGGACACAGCCGGCACTGCCTGGGGGTGGGATCAGGAGGCCCGGGACGGAGGTGCTGGCAGGCGGCCACCGAAAAAAATGGCTGCCCCACACCTCCACCTTAATTTGCGCCACTACCACCACAGGTAGGCCCCGTGAACCGGGCGCGATTTGCGACCGGCGTTACAGAGGCGGGCGCGACCAAATATCGCGATTGGGGCGGTAGTGGGGCGCTGCGCACACTGATGACATCATCGGTGGCGGCACAACGCTACAGGCTAATGCTGCCATTAGCGCGCCGCTAAATATCGCGGGAGGCGTGGCCAGTGGCGCTAAAGCCACTGAGTGCCCTCTTTAGGCGCTAACTGGTGGCGTAGCCCACCGAATTTCTAGGCCTTAATCACTAGACTTAACTTTCTGTGGCGAGTTTACTGGACAATTAATGTGCAAAAAGAAGCAACTTCATGAAAATCATGGGGAGGTTAACGGCGAAATAAGTTTTCGCAAAGCTAATGGTGGAGCGGCACAAGTCGGCCAGCAACTTGTGGCGATTCACAATTCACAGGGTATCTCTTCCTCGTCACAAGTTGCTGGCTGATTTGCACATAAATAATGTCATGCACCGCTCAGACACTGTTATTTTGTCAGCAAAATCTGCACCATAATTTCCTGTAAAGGTTTTTTTTAAACTTACTATTTAGTTTCAATTGCATCTTTCTTTGTCCTACTGCTGTTTATACGACATTTTATGCATTGCAAGACTTTTAGTTACCATTCTTTTACCTACAACATTCTAGCTTGCAGCTGAAATTTATTTGTAGTTATGCCATTTTCTTCAGGCCAATCTGCAGACAACTTTGACAACAGGGGCAGCTAATCTCAGCTGTGAAGGTCGCCATTACATTAAACTTCAATGCAACCTTCCAAGTTTGAATAACTACCTGAAGTGGAAATCGATAAATACATGAAATGGAAACATTTGCACGGCTATGGGGAAAGAGCAGGGGAGTGGGACTAATTGGATAGCTTTTGCAAAGAGCCAGCACAGGCACAGTGGGCTGAATGGCCTCCTTCTATGCTCTATGTTTCTATGATGCTATGAAGTCACTGAAGGGGACATATGCCAGTCAACATTTGCATTTATATAGTGCTTTTTAAATAGAAAAACATTCCACCTACCAGTCTTCCATCTGTAGATGAATCAAACAAGTGGCAAGAACCATATTTGCAAGGGTCAACACCTTCCCTGTGGAAAGGTGCCATTAGCTGTACAAGGCAGGGTTTACAAAATGCAGGGCATGGTGGGTGGCACCCATATGTCCACCTAGGCCCCTCACATGAATCTCATAGCACATGTTAAGGGAAGGATTCCCATCCCATTACATTAATGTGCAAATGGTGTTGGGCCAGAGAAACATCACCATACAATTCAATGCCTGATATCCTGGAAGCAGTCATGATACCTTTATTTTGTGCTAGTTGTTCACCATGCCTGAATTATTTGCAAGTACCAGGAACTGGATGGATGGCTGCTAGGGGACCAGGGATGATCACCCCTCCCGCTCTGAGAAACCCCCAAATAACAGCGAAGTGGAAATACAACAAAGCACATGCCTCAACTCGAACTAGTGTTGAGCACACCATTGGGATGCTCATGCAAAGATTCCATTGCTTGGATCAATTGGGGATTCCTCTGATACACCCCAGTAACCATCTCTACATTAGTCACCGTCTGATACGTGTTGCACAACTTCACTGTGCAAAGAGCAATAAGCATGCATCAGGATAAAGGGGAGGTCCAGGCAGATCTATATTCAGTGGGTGAAGAGGAAGACCTATCTGGTTTGGGTATGAATAAGGTTGAAACCCTGGTATGAAAGAGTCAGCTATAGACCACGAGCTCAGGAGGAGGCATTGGACCAAGAAGTTTGTAGTCAAATAAGGGAAATGTGTACAGGAACACAGGCAGTTGTTATCAATGACTTCAGCTTTACCAATCTAGAAAGGGCGCAATAGGCATGAAAACATAATCCTGGTCACAATATTGGATTTTTATATGGAATAATTGGTCAAGGAATCCACTATTGGACTTCATATAATCAACAACCAGGAGATACTAGAACAGATCTGAATCAGAGAACACTTTGACAACAGTGATCACCATATGGTGGAGTTTAAAGTTAAGTCTATGATAAAAATGAGAATGTTTCAATTGTAGGCATTCAACTTTAGAAAGGCAGATTTGAGCTAAAGAAACTGGACCAGCCAGTACTGTCAAAGGGAAAAAGCATGGAAGAAAAGAGCTGAATTCCAGAGGTGAGGTTAGAGTGAATGCCCTTGTCACCAAGGCAGCACCTGACCGAGTGTGGTATCAAGGAGCCCGAGTAAAATTGAAGTCAATGGGAATCAGGGGAAAACTCTCCACTGGCTAGAGTCATACCTAGCACAAAGGAAGATGGTTGTGGTTGTTGGAGGCCAGTCATCTCAGCCCAGAACATCGCTGCAGGAGTTCCTTAGGGCAGTGTCCTCAGCCCAACCATTTTCAGCTGCTTCATCAATGACCTTCCCTCCATCATAAGGTCAGAAATGGGGATGCTTGCTGATGACTGCACAGTGTTCAGTTCCATTCGCAACTCCTCAGATAATGAAATAGTCCGTGCCCACATGCAACAAGACCTGGACAACATTCAAGGCTTGGGCTGATAAGTGGCAAGTAACTTTCGTGCCACACAAGTGCCAGGCAATGACCACCTCCACAGAGAGAGAGTCTAGCCACCTCTACTTGACATTCAACAGGATTACCATCGCTGAATTTCCCACCATCAACATCTTGGGGGTCACCATTGACCAGAAACTTAACTGGACCAGCCACATAAATACTGTGGCTACAAGAGCAGGTCAGAAGCTGGGTATTCTGCGGAGAGTGACTCACCTCCTGACTCCCCAAAGCCTTTCCACCATCTAAAAGGCACAATTCAGGACTGTGATGGAATAACCTCCACTTGCCTGGATGAGTGCAGCTCCAACAACACTCAAGAAGCTCGACACCATCCAGGACAAAGCAGCCTGCTTGATTGGCACCCCTTCTACCACCTTAAACATTCACTCCCTCCACCACCGACGTACCGTGGCTGCAGTTTGTACCATCTACAAGATGCACTGCAGCAACTTGCCAAGGCTTCTTCGGCAGCACGTCCCAAACCCACGACCTCTTCCACCTAGAAGGACAAGGGCAGCAGACACATGGGAACACCACCACATCCAAGATCCCCTCCAAGGCACACATCATCCTGACTTAGAAGTATATCACCAATCCTTCATTGTCGCTGGGTCAAAATCCTGGAACTCCCTACCTAACAGCACTGTGGGAGTACCTTCACCACATGGACTGCAGCGTTTCAAGAAGGCAGTTCACCACCACCTTCTCAAGGGCAATTAGGGATGGGCAATAAATGCTGGCCTTGCTAGCGATGCCCTCATCCCATGAATGTATAAAAAATACCACAAGCAACACCCATTTACCCTAACTCTGTTTCCTGATCCAGCTTTCTGTCTGTGCAGCTATTTTTCCCCTAACACAATGTGCTTGAATTTTTGGAATGAGTCTCCTGTGAAGCACTCTCTGAAAATCCATGGAGGCTACATCTACAGCAGTCCCTTTGTCTATCCAATTGGCTACTTATTTAAAAAAAATTATTACATTTGTCAAACATGACTTGCCATTAATAAATTCACACTGGCTATTATTAATTTACTCATATATTTCAAAATGCTCATTAATGTATTTATAAATTCAGGGTTTTCCAAGGAAGCACACCCTTGGAATCCAGCAAGGGCTTTGTTTCAGTCTTCCCATCCTAAATACAACAGCTTGTCTCTGCATGGTGTTCTATTACACAGTCTGCCAGCTTGCTAAAATAACTGACAAAACTGACCTGGAAGCTTGCTGTTCTTCTTAGGCAGTCCCTCGGAACCGAGGATGACTTGCTTCCACATAAAAATTAGTTTGCAGGTGACTGATGAGTCCAATGCGGGACCTACAGTCTCTGTCACAGTTGGGGCAGACGGTGGTTGAAGGGGCGGTGCTTGGGTTGACGTACGCTCCTTGCGCTGCCTGCACTTGGCTTCCGCTTGCTCCCAGCGAAGAGACTCGAGGTGTTCGGCGCCTTCCTGGATGCTACTCCTCCACTTTGTGCGGTCTTGAGCCAGGGATTCCCAGGTGTCGATGGGGATGTTACACTTTTTCAAGGAAGCTTTGAGGGTGTCCTTGAAGCGTTTCCTCTGCCCACCTGGGGCTCTCTTGTCGTGCCGGAGTTCCGAGTAGAGTGCTTGTTTTGGGAGTCTCGTATCGGGCATGCGAACAATGTGACCCGTCCATCGGAGCTGATTGAGCGTGGTCAAAGCTTCAATGCTGGGGATGTTGGCCTAAGCAAGAACACTGACATTGGTGCACCTATCCTCCTAATGGATTTGCAAGATCTTGCGGAGGCAGCGTTGGTGGTACCTCTCCAGTGTTTTGAGGTGCCTGCTGTACATGGTCCATGTCTCTGAGCCATACAGCAGGGTGGGTATCACTGCTGCTCTGTAGACCATGAGCTTTCTGCCGGGTTTGACATCCTGGTCTTCAAACACTCTCTTCCTCAGGCGACCGAAGGCTGCACTGGCACACTGAAGGCGGTGTTGGACTTTGTCGTCGACATCTGCCCTTGTTACATAAGAAATAGGAGCAGGAGTAGGCCAATCGGCCCCTCGAGCCTGCTCCGCCATTCAATAAGATCATGGCTGATCTGACCCTAACTGCCAATCCACTATCACAGAACCATCTCCTGCATCTAACAGAATTAGACACACGAAATAGGAGCAGGATCAGGCTACACGGCCCCTGGGCCCGCTCCGCTACCCACAGGGCCATGACCGATCCGAACCTAGACTCATGTCTAAATTCCTGCCCGCTCCCCATAACCCTTAATTCCCTTTACTTCTAGGAAACTGTCTATTTCTGTTTTAAATTTATGTAATAATGTAGCTTCTACAGTTTTTTGGGGCAGCATATTCCATGGACCTACCACCCTCTGAGTGAAGTAGTTCCTCCTCATCTCAGTTTTGAAAGAGCAGCCCCTTATTCTAAGACTATGCCCCCTAGTTCTAGTTTCACCCATCATCGGGAACATCTTCCCTGCATCCACCCAATCCAACCCCTTCACAATCTTATATGTTTCAATAAGATCGCCTCTCATTCTTCTGAACTCCAATGAGTAGAGTCCCAATCTACTCAACCTCTCCTCATATGTCCATCCCCTCATCCCCGGGATTAACCGAGTGAACCTTCTTTGTACTGACTCGGTATGTCCTTTCTTAAGTATGGACACCAAAACTGTACGCAGTATTCCTGGTGCGGTCTCACCAATACCTTGTACAACTGAAGCAATACCTCCCTATTTTTATATTCTATCCCCCTAGCAATGAAAGCCAACATTCCATTGGCCTTCTTAATCACTTGCTGCACCTGCATACTAACCTTTTGAATTTCGTGCACCAGGACCCCCAGATCCCTTTGTACTTCAGTACTTTCCAGTTTCTTGCCATTAAGATAATAATTTGCTCTACGATTTTTCGTGCCAAAGTGCATAACCTCACACTTTCCAGTATTGTATTCCATCTGCCAAATCTCTGCCCACTTACTTAGCCTGTCTATGTCCCCTTGAAGGTTTTTTATGTCCTCCTCACTCACTACTTTCCCCCCCATCTTAGTATCATCTGCAAACTTTGATATGTTACACTCGGTCCCCTCCTCCAAATCGTTAATATAGATTGTAAAGAGTTGGGGACCCAGCACTGACCCCTGCGGAACACCACTAGTTACTGATTGCCAGTCTGAGAATGAACCATTTATCCCAACTCTCTGCCTTCTGTTAGATAGCCAATCCTCTATCCATGCCAGAATATTACCCCCAATCCCGTGATTTTTTATCTTAAGCAATAATCTTTTGTGTGGCACCTTGTCAAATGCCTTTTGGAAGTCTAAATACACTACGTCCACTGGTTCCCCTTTATCCACCCTATATGTTACTTCCTCAAAGAACGCCAGCAAATTTGTCAAACATGACTTCCCCTTCATAAAACCATGCTGACTTTGTCCTATTAAATTATGATTATCCAAATGTCCTGTTACTGTCTCCTTAATAATGGACTCCAAAATGTTACCGACCACAGATGTTAGGCTAACCGGTCTATTGTTTCCAGCCTTCTGTCTACTGCCCTTTTTAAATAAGGGTGTTACATTAGCAGTTTTCCAGTCTGCCGGGACCATTGCCGAGTCCAGGGAGTTTTGGAAAATTATTACCAATGCATCCACAATCCCTACCGCCACTTCCCTCAAGACCCTAGGATGTAAGCCATCAGGTCCAGGTGAATTATCCGCCTTGAGTCCCATTATTTTACCGAGTACCACTTCCTTAGTGATTTTGATCATGTTTAGCTCCTCCCCCCCTTTAGCCCCCTGTTTGTCCAGTGTTGGGATATTCTTAGTGTCTTCTACTGTAAAGACTGATGTAAAATATTCATTCAGTGTTTTTGCCATCTCCATATTTCCCACCATTAATTTCCCAGTCTCATCCTCTAAGGGACCAACATTTACTTTAGCCACCCTTTTTCTTTTTATATAACTATAAAAACTCTTACTATCTGTTTTTATATTTTTTGCTAATTTACTTTCATAATCTATCTTCCCTTTCTTAATCAATCTTTTTGTTATTTTTTGCTGTCTTTTAAAGTTTTCCCAATCCTCTAACCTCCCACTAGATTTGGCTACCTTATATGGCCTTGTTTTTAGTCGAATACTATCCTTAATTTCTTTACTTAGCCACGGATGGCTGTCTTTTCTTTTACACCCTTTTCTTCTCAGTGGAATATATATTTTTTGGAAGTGGTAAAATAACTCCTTAAATGTACACCACTGATCATGTATCGTCTTACCCTTTAATCTATTTTCCCAATCCACTCTACTCAATTCCGCTCTCATACCTTCATAGTCTCCTTTATTCAAGCTTAGCACGCTTGTTTGAGATCCAACCTTCTCACCCTCTAATTGAATATGGAATTCAACCATGTTATGGTCACTCATTCCAAGGGGATCCTTTACTAGGACATTTTTAATTAATCCTGTCTCGTTACACAGGACCAGATCTAAGGTTGCCTGCCCCCTGGTTGGTTCAGTTACATACTGCTCAAGAAACCCATCCCTAATATACTCAATGAACTCATCCTCAAGGCAGCCCTGCCCAATTTGATTTGTCCAATTAATATGATAGTTAAAATCCCCCATAATTATAGATGTTCCCTTATTACAAGCCTCAACTATTTCCTGATTGATACTCCGTCCAACAGAGTTGCCACAGTTCGGAGGCCTATAGACTACGCCCACTAGTGTTTTTTTCCCCTTATTATTCCTTACCTCCACCCAAACTGTTTCATTGTCCTGATCTTTTGACCCAATATCATTTCTCTGTATTACAGTGATTCCTTCCTTTATTAACATAGCCACCCCACCTCCCCTTCCTTCCTGCCTGTCCTTCCTGATCGTTAAATAACCTGGTATGTTTAATTCCCAGGCATTGTCACCCTGCAGCCATGTTTCTGTAATGGCCACAAGATCATACCCATATGTAGTTATTTGTGCCATTAACTCATCTATTTTGTTATGAATGCTATGTGCATTCAGATAGAGAACTTTCAAAGATGTTTTGTGACACTTAGTTCCTGCTTTTGCCCTTTTTATTACTTTACCTTTTACTCCATACCTTCTGCCCCTTCCTGACATGCTCTGGTTTTTAATTTCCCCACTGCTACCTAAGTCTATGACCTTCTCTGTTGTCATTTGTATTATTTGCTCTCTAGGAACCTCCCCCCCACTAGTTAGTTTAAAGCCCTCTCTACAGCCCTAGTTATATGATCCGCCAGGACTCTAGTCCCAGCACTGGCCAAGTGAAGCCCGTCCCAACGGAACAGCTCCCTCCTGCCCCAGTACTGGTGCCAGTGTCCCAGGAAGCAAAACCCATTTCTCCCACACCAGTCTTTGAGCCACGCATTTAACTCTCTAATTTTATTTGTCCTAGCCAAATTCGCTTGTGGCTCAGGTAATAATCCAGAGATTATTACCCTTGTGGTTCTGCTTTTTAATTTGGCCCCTAGCTGCTCAAACTCCCTCAGCAGAACCTCCTTCCTTGTCCTATCTATGTCGTTGGTACCAACATGGACCACGACAACTGGATCCTCCCCCTCCCACTCCAAGTTTCTCTCCAGTCCAGAGGAGATGTCCTTAACCCTGGCACCGGGCAGGCAACACAGCCTTCGGGACTCTCGCTCTCGGCTGCAGAGAACTCTATCTATCCCCCTAACGATACTATCCCCTACCACTACAACATTTCTTTTAACTCCCCCCACTTGAATGGCCCCCCGCTCCACGGTGCTGTGGCCAGGTTGCTCATCCTCCCCGCAGTCCCTGTTCCCATCCTCACAGGGAGTAAGAGCCTCGAACCTGTTGGACAAGTGCAAGGGCTGCGGCTCCTCCAACACTACCTCCTGGATCCCCGTACCTGCCTCACTTCTAGTCATACCATCCTGACCCTGGCCACGGACTACATCTGAATTAATTAATCTAATTGGTGTGACTACCTCCTGATACACAGAGTCCAGGTAACTCTCCCCCTCCCTGATGTGTCTCAGTGTTTGAAGCTCGGACTCCAGCTCTTCAACACGGAGCCAGAATTCCTCGAGCAGCCAACACTTACTGCAAATGTGATCACCGTGAGCATCAATGGTGTCCACCAGCTCCCACATATTGCAGCAGCAACACATCACCTGATCTCCCATTCTATGTAATTAATTAAATTTATTAATATTATTCTTAAATACCCTCTGCCTCGATTCTAGATGGTGAATATCACACCTTAGAAACTATAAACCAAGGAGATTTAAGCTTAAAAAGGGAGAAATACTTACCAACCGATCACTTACCCGCTTCGTGGTGACGTCACGCCTTGAATACTTTTTACCTCTCTCCTTCCCTGAGATTGGAGATTGGTACGCCTACCTGAGCCTCTGGGGCCTCTTGTAGTCGCTCTGCCGCTCAGCTCTGCCTCCACCCGCTGCCGCACTGGGGCCTACCTGAGCCTCTGGGGCCTCTTGTAGTCGCTCTGCCGCTCAGCTCCGCCTCCACCCGCTGCTGATGCCGCACTGGGGCCTACCTGAGCCTCTGGGGCCTCTTGTAGTCGCTCTGCCATTCAGCTCCGCCTCCACCCGCTGCCGATGCCGCACTGGGGCCTACCTGAGCCTCTGGGGCCTCTTGTAGTCGCTCTGCCGCTCAGCTCCGCCTCCACCCGCTGCCGATGCCGCACTGGGGCCTACCTGAGCCTCTGGGGCCTCTTGTAGTCGCTCTGCCCTGCTGATGCCGCACTGGGGCCTACCTGAGCCTCTGGGGCCTCTTGTAGTCGCTCTGCCGCTCAGCTCCGCCTCCACCCGCTGCCGATGCCGCACTGGGGCCTACCTGAGCCTCTGGGGCCTCTTGTAGTCGCTCTGCCCTGCCGATGCCGCACTGGGGCCTACCTGAGCCTCTGGGGCCTCTTGTAGTCGCTTGACAGTAGGCTCCCGAGGTATGGAAAGTGGTCCATGTTGTCCAAGGCCTTGTCGTGGATTTTGATAATTGGGGGGCAGTACTGTGTGACAGGGGCAGGTTGGTAGAGGACCGTTGTCTTACGGATGTTTAGTGTAAGGCCCATGCTCTCATACGCTTCGGTGAAGGTGTTGACGATGGTTTGGAGTTCGATCTCCGAGTGAGCGCAGACGCAAGTGTCGTCTGCATACTGTAATTCGACGACAGAGGATAGGACGACCTTGGATCTGAACTGGAGGCGACGGAGGTTGAATAGTTTCCCGTTTGTTCTGTAAATTAGCTCCACTGCAGTGGGGAGCTTACTGAGGGTGAGATGGAGCATTGCAGCAAGGAAGATCAAGAAGAGCGTTGGTGCGATGACACAGCCTTATTTGACCCTGGTTCATACGTGAATTGGGTCTGTGGTGGAACCATTGGTCAGGATCATGGCTTGCATGTCGTCGTGAAGCAGGCAGAGGATGGTGACAAACTTTTGAGGGCAGCCGAATTTGAGGAGGACACTCCATAATCCCTCACGGTTGACAGTGTCGAAGGCCTTTGTGAGATCAAAGAAGGCCACGTACAGTGGTTGGCGCTGTTCCCTGCATTTCTCTTGTAATTGACATGCGGTGAAGATCATGTCCATAGTGCCCCTTAGTGGGCGGAATCCGCATTGCGATTCTGGGAGGAGCTCTTCGGCCACTGGGAGAAGGCGATTGAGGAAGATTCTTGCGATGACTTTCCCTGTGGCAGACAGCAGGGAAACTCCTCTGTAATTACCGCAATCAGACTTGTCACCTTTCTTGAAGATGGTCACAATTACGGCGTCTCTGAGATCCCCTGGCATGCTCTCCTCCTTCCAGATAAGAGAAATGAGTTTATGAATTAACGCCAGTAGTGCTTCTCCACCATGCTTTAGTGCCTCGGCGGGAATTCCATCTGCTCCTGAGGCCTCGTTGTTCTTCAGTTGTCGGATGGCCTTTTCAACCTCATGCCGGGCTGGGGTTGCGCTGAGATGGTGGCGGGTAGCATGCTGTGGGATGGAGTTGAGGACACGCATGTCGAAGACAGAGTCGCGGTTATGGAGATCTTCGAAATGCTCCTTCCAGCGGGCACCGACTGCTTCTCTGTCCTTGATGAGTACCTCTCCGTTCTTGGCCCGCAGTGGGGAAGGGCCTTGGGTGCTTGGGCCGTAGATGGTCTTGACTGCGCTAAAGAATCCACGCACGTCGTGGTTGTTGGCTAGCTGCTGGGTCTCCTGTGCTTTCTCCACCCACCATCTGTGCTTTAGGTCGTGAGTTTTTTGTTGGACCTCGGCCTTCAGGCTTCTGTAGAGCTGCTTTCTTGCTCTCAAGTTCTGTTGCTGTTTCCAGATCAGGAATGCCTTGCGCTTGCGGCTTATTAGCTCATTTGTCCTCATTGCTTTATTGCTTTCAGAGGAAGTGTCTGCAATGCTGTTGAATAGCACAGAATTGCCACTCGTGCTTCATAACCAGTTGCTGTTGTGCTTCTCCATGCATACCATTGCTGGAACCATCTCCTCATGATGTCCACTGATCTGTCTGAATTGAATACTACGGGGGCGATTTTCCCACTGGAGGCGAGATGGAGGCGGGTTTCTGTTTGGGTGGGTTTAAAACCCGTCTCCACTGAGAGGTTTCAAAAATTTTGCGATTTTCCCAGGATTGGCCACTTGATTTCAGAGGTGTGGGATGCCCTTGCTCAATTAGTGTTTTGGGACTGAAACTCGCCTCTGTTGCCAGCACTTTTCCAGTCTGATTTTATGACTTCTTGCTCCCTTGGCTCATTCCATAGCATTTCTGTGTCTCCTGCACCACCTCCAACATCTTTTGAGAAACCACTATGTCCAATTCCAAGGCAAGGGCCTACCCGAGGGCCTTCGATGAGGCGCTGCAAATGTTGTTGGAGGGGGTGACAGCTAGCATGGAGGTACTCTTCCACTCATCTCGGAGGAAGAGGCCTGCCAAAGAAACCAAGGCTGTGTGGGTACAGCTGGCAATGGATATAACCTTCAGATCTGTGTGCAGATTGGGAGATTGTTTCTGTGTATTGATGAAATGCCATCCCTGTTGGAAAACATTAAAATGATTTGAAGCCAAAATGTTGATGTTATGCCATCTGTTCTTTCGCCTTAGGCAGCTCCACATTGCGGGCACCGCCACACTTGCATTGTCAGGTTGGTGGCCTAAGTGAAAGGAGGCCAGAGAGTCATGTCCATTGTCAATGATGTCCTAGGATGGAGCAAAGGACATGTGCTAACTTGGGCAATCTATGCAAATCTGGCGATGATACGTTCATCCCTTGCATCCCAGGCAGCCATGTGTTCGCGTGCTGCCACTGGTCGATACACCAGCACTCTGACCGCCTCCTCCAGATCCTCCTCCTCCTCATCCTCATCTGCGGTCCATGCAGAAAGTAAACAAGTAGTTCCCATGCTGCTTGTAGATGCCTTCTTTGGGGAATCACTCATTGCAAGCAGGGAGAGGGTCTTCCAAGGAGGTCCCACAGTTGATGGAGTCAAGCTGCAGCACCTCCGACTTCGGAAAGCCTTCAAAAAGTGCTCAGAGATCTTTTAAAGCCAAGGACTGGCACCTGCAAGTAATCCTTGCTGCAATAAACAATGTCTTGTTAGATCTGCAGCAGTGAAGAGGCCACCCACGAGTCAACCCGCCAGGTTTACCTGGCGTGGTTTAGGAGGTGCATGGATCACACCGAAAAGCTGGAAAAATCACGAGGGCCTCTCAAAATAGGCTTAGAGAGGCCCTTAACAAGCATTTAAGGATCTTTAATAGCGCAATGGCCAGCTGGAGGTGGGAGTGTTTCCCGACCTCCAAAATCGGCACCAGCAAAATCCCGCGGAGGCAGGTTGGAGACGGGTTCTAAACCCGACCTCTTTGAATCTGATTTTCCCACCTTTCCTGCCTGCAAACCCACCTCCTCCGATGTCAGAAAATCTCCCCCGAGTTCTCTGAACATGGGCAAATAGTCTGTTACTGCTTTCTACAAGTATTGAACCACTATGTATTTAGATTTTCACTGAAATTAGTAAAGAAAGAAGACTGTAGACCATTGTTATTTGACTTTGATATTTATCTTCCAGTCCATCCACAGAAGGAGCCTGGGTCTTTGCACAGCCAAATGCAATACAAGCGGTGGGAGTTATGGCGTTTGGTAAGTCCTAAATATTTGTCACAGATCAATGTTCATTCTGTTGTTTATTTATCTACAGTGAATCAATTACACTTTATCTCAACTTGTCATTGATTATTGACTAATGTAACATAATAATTGTTAAAGAAATTACTTGAAGAATATACTTTCCTAGTTTTCTATAATAATATAAAACTATATATGTATTAATTATATAGCATGTTGGATTTGAAAATGTAGTCTTCAATATGTATTTTTTGTGAATGTTATGTTTTTCAAAGATAGTGCTAGGAAATAGAACATTTTTTTATTTCAAACACCCAGGGTTAGATTTACCTGGGCTCATCAACAACATGAAGGGTAGGGATTTATGCCATCCCGTATGATACTAACAGCATTTTCTTTGTCGGAGGAACTAATTTAAAATGCTGTACATGTTTAAAGTGGTCCTGACTGGTGCTCCACCACTGAGAGGGAGGTGTTTAGCTGTAGTTGCTAAAGAGCAGCTGCATGGCCCAGAGACACTGGGGTCAATTTTCCTGGAGCCGTCAGGCGGGGTTTCAGGTGTGTGGGGATCCTGAATTTGGGGGTCCCGACACCATCCCGCCCAAAACCCCGCCCCATGCAAATTTCAGGGGCGGCAGGTACCCGCCCCGCACTGGGACCCGCCGAAACCAGGTGGGAAGGGATTAGTGCCAATTTTTTAGCCTAATCCCTATTTTGAGGGGTTTCATGTGG
The DNA here is from genome assembly GCF_052327205.1 of Somniosus microcephalus. NCBI lineage: Eukaryota > Metazoa > Chordata > Chondrichthyes > Squaliformes > Somniosidae > Somniosus > Somniosus microcephalus. The sequence goes on along the minus strand of NC_140990.1, from coordinate 273,857,386 downwards.
GATTCCCGACGGCTCCAAACCACGCCAGGTTAGAGCAGTCGGGCCATCGGGTTGAAGGAGTTGGAGGGGTCGCGATGTCGGTGCTCAGGTGAGTGATGGGTGCATGAGTGCAAAGGTAAGTGTCTTTGGTGTGTCTAAAGTGTGTAAAGAACTTTTACTTACCTGTACTTACCTTAACAGCCTTTCTTCCTGTAGCCGTCGGGAGCCCATCACTCAGCCGGCACTTAAAGCTGAACGGCTGCGATCTGTGAAAAGTGACAGCCTTCAGCTTTGAGTGCTGCTGAGAGTTCTAACTGAGTCTGTGCAGAAGGACTCATGTTAGAACTCAGACTGTCAGTGTTTGGCAGTTTCAAACAGCTGTGAAACACTGATATTTCATCTGTCAAGAACTCTTGACAGATTAAATTGCAGTCTGTGACGTCACCTGTTGCCGGGTGGCCCTTAATTGGCCTGCTGAGCCCGCTGGGCGGGCTCAACAAGGTCAATCAAGGGAAAATCGCGCGGATTGGCCGGACGTCGAAGTAAGCGGGTCTAAAACCCGAAAGTTGTAGTCCCGCCTTCTTCCCGACAGCTTCAGGAAAATCGACCCCACAGAAAAATGTCTGAGAAAGAGAAAGTGAGAGCATAAGAAGAGGATTCAAATGGCAGAAGGAGGGGCAGCAATGAGAGGTTTCCGCTGTGACCAAAGCCCCAAGATTCTGAGAAGCTTCCATGATGGTAATGTTCACAGAGATATGGGCACAAGCAGCCCCTCTCTGGCACTTAGGACAGGTATCCTCCAAAAAGGGTGGCTCAGGTATTTTGTGAGACAGAGTTGTCTCAGGCAGTCAGTGCCACATCAACTACACCACAAATAGCATTATAGTGCTAGAAACATTTAAATGACCTCACAATTTTGGCCAAGATAAGTGAATGCATAGTAGTCGATGCAGATCCTGAAAGCTGAAAGTATAATTCATCTCAAAACAAAAGAAGTAAAGAGCCTGTTGCATAGCCTGCACCTGAAAGCATTATCAGATTTGAATGTCTGCAGATGTAAATACATTTTGAATTAATCAGTAGCCTACTTAAATCATTATTTTCTTCACATAGTTGGAGGAATAGTTACCATCAGGCCCATTCGTAAACATAGAAGGAAGCTCTACAACTCCTTGGTAGACACACCAAGCAGAGCAAGGGTTTGGGTTTGGAGTCATATGTAGGTTGTAGGCTCCCTTTCCTGAAGGACATTAATGAACTAGTTGAACTTTTATGACCATCCAGAAGCTTTCATAGCTATTTTTTTTTGTGCAATCCCACTAATTACCAGATTTATCAAATTCAGTTTTCACAACTTGTCATGGTGGGATTTAAACTCACAACCTCTGGGTTGCTAGTCGAGTGCCATAACCACTAGATTTCCATACTATGAGCATCTTTGGTAGAGAGGTCAGGGAGAAATTTCAGAGTCATATTTGAGAAAATTGGTGTTGTTCATCCCTCAGGACATCAAATAACAATAGAAGTTTCCATGACAGTGCAAATTGTATTTTTTGGAAAAAGCAGCCTTCATGAGCCAAACAAACTTGTTTTGTATATTTTATTATATTCTTAAAAATCACTGACATTGAACAGAATGCTTTCAGTTTGAAATTTTCTGTGAATTCAACATTTTTAATTTTCATGATTTCTGTATGCTTAGAAAGTGCTATTTGTTCTCAGAAAAAATTATTTTATATTGATTTCATACTATATTCAATTCCTTCATATTAAGAGTGATTGAAGCTTTCTTCCACCAAAGTATGCAGTTGCCATTGATTTATATAAATCCATGGCCAACATTCATCAGATGTTAATAGAGTCGAGGGTCCTCTGACCTTTCTGCCTCCATCACATTACTGAGTTTTTAATGGAAGGAATAAAATATTCTAATATTTCAGCCATTAAGTAGTATTCATCTTGAATGGACATTAGATGAGAAAGCAAATAATTAATGGAAATTCCAAACTTGAGCAAAGAACTTTCTTAATGTACTGTGGCCTAGAAATTCACTATGGCCCCGCCAGCTGGCTAGCGCCCAAAAGTTAGCGCTGGGCGCGGAGCCATTTGCGACCGTCAGATATTCACTTTTTGCGCCCCAAGTCGGAACCGGGCGCTATTCCAGGGTGTGCCCGCCCCCGCTTGGGGTGCTGAAACTGAATTTCAGCGCTCTAGGCGCCGCTGCGCCACCCGCTGCGGAGCGGCAGGCTGCGGTACTGCAGGCCTCCTCCTTCTCTTAAGGTGGAGGTGCCTGCAACGGGGAGACCGCCGCTGGATAGTGCCGGCAAATGAGCCCGGCACCACGGAGAAGTGCCGGGTTCGCGGAAAGCAGCCGGCAATGCCGCGGGTGGGGGGGGTGGAGGAGGCCGGGGAAGGAGGTGCGGGCAGGCGGCCGCCGAAAAAGCGGCCGGCCGCACCTCCACCTTAAAGCGCCCCACTAAGGCTACAGTACGGCCCCGTTTTCTGGTCGCTGTTTGCGGTCGCTGCGGAAGAGGCGGCCGCAACTAAATATGGGGATCGGGCCGGTATCGGGGCGGAACTGGGGCACTGCGCACACCGATGACGTCATCAGTGCCGGCGCAGCGCTAACGGCTACCGCCGCCATTACCGCTGCGCTGAATATCAGCGCAAACTCCTGTATTGGCACAGAAGCCCTCTTTAGGCGGTAACTGGGCGCAAAGCTGGCAGCGCCTTACTGAATTTCTAGGCCTTTGTTTTTCACCCATTCATAGTCAATTAACAAAAAACTCTAGCCCAAAGAAACAAAGATTTTTCCACAGTATTGCCTCTGAAAAGTAACATTCTTCTAACAACGTCCCCAATCCCAAAAAACAAAATTAAATGCCTCTTACAAGAGACTACAAAATCACATTTAGTTGTTTGTTCATAATAAGGAATAGCATAATATTTATTAACATCTTATTCTGTACTTTCAGCCTTTATTTGTCACCATAATAGTTTTTTAATTTATGGATCACTGGAAGAGCCTACAATAAACAACTGGTCTCGTGTCACTCATGTGTCAGTGTTATTTGCCCTGATGATCAGCGTGATCTTTGCTGCATGTGGATATGGAACTTTCACAGGCTATACACAAGGTAAGGAAGCAAAAGCAAAATATTGCGGATGCTGGAAATCTGAAATAAAAACAGAAAATGCTGGAAATACTCAGCAGGCCAGGCAGCATCTGTGGAGAGAGAAACAGAGTTAACGTTTCAGGTCGATGACCTTTCGTCAGAAGGAAGCAAATTAGCTTAACTAAAAGTACAAGGGGTAGAATTTCTGCAGGAGTTTCCCAATCTATTACCATAACTTTAGCGGAAGACTGGCAGAAACCCCGAGAATGAGCGTAAATGGCAATTGGTTTCCACCAATCTTCCACTGACGTTACGGTAATATATTGGGGAAACATTGGGGGAACCCCTGCAGAAATTACTGCCTCAAAAGTTGAAAATGATCTTGATTTAATGTTTTTTTTCATTTATGAGTTTGGTTTAAATAATGTTCTGATATTGATAATGGCCTAGTGGTCCAGCAGTCTGAATCAATTGTTTTTAACCACCTGTACACCTTTTAAGTGGGGAAAAGCACTGACAGACTGACCATTTAAAAAAAACAGAGAAAACGAAAGGAATGAGTCAAATGCTGATCTAAGGGGTTAAAGGACCTATGCTGCTAATTAATTAGTCACTGACTCAAAACCCAGCCAAACAACTGAAAATGCTGTAATAAAAGTCGATAGACAGAAGAACTGGAGTCGCTATAAAGACAAGACAGCTCAAAATAAAAAAAGGGTAAGAAGAGGGGAAGGGGAATATGATTTGTGAAATACATTTTCACAAAGAGGATTAACAAAAGAGGAATAATAGGAAGAAGGGATTGGGAAGGAAGAGAGAAATCTAAGAGCTGGCAACCATTATTGGCCCTTGCATTATTTATTTGTTCATATGTTAGAGCTTTGTGCAACCATGACTTGTTAACTTTTAGAAAGCCAGCTGGTACAGGGAAATTATTTTCATCTGGGCCAAACAGTTCTGTAAGTCTTCACATCACACACTACAGTCGGAATTTTGCCGGCGCTCAGAGGGCGGGTTTGGAGGCGGGTCCGCTGTCAAAATAGCAAAGATTGACAGTGGGTAGGAAACCAACTGTAACCCGCCTCCACATGAGTCTCCCAGGCGTTGGGTCTATCAGCGGAGAACTGACCGGACACCAAGCGGCGGGGGAGATAATTGAGTTCATTAACTGGCTTATTAACAGTCAATTTAATGGTATTTTGAGGCTTCCTTCCAATTTTACGTTCTCCCCCACGGGTTACCCACTGCTCAGGGAACACGCCAGCTCACCCTGGCGTGAGTTGAGTTTGTTCTGATGTATCTGATAAGCTGACAGCTGCAGAAGTGGTGTAAAAGATGCCATGTTGCAGATGGTCAGTTTCAGAGTGCAGAAAATGTTGGTTACTGCATTTGTAATACATATAGAGATTTCTTTAGCTTGCAAGTGTTTAGAGGCAACTGTATGTCCAGTGCCACCTCATTGGAACAACCTCTCTCACCATTGACAGATCGCTTCTGTCATCTCATCTGCAGCTGCCATCTATTGCAGCAACATCGCTGCCCTTGAAAAAAATCAGACCTTGGTCCTCTGTGTAGTGATCAATAACATGTCATTCTGTGGTGGACACTAGGTGGAGCAGTAGAGCTGTATATAGCTGTATGTATAAGACTACACTACCCATGAGGCTAGGCTACCCACAAGGCAGCAGTCAAGATGGAAGCCTCTACAAGATGCTGTACCTAGTCCACATGGCTCAATAAAGTAACTAGCAAAAGCTAGCTGTGTTCATAATAAGAATGTCAAGTTATTAATGAACGTAACATGGTACCAGGGTGGTGAAGATCTGCTGAAAATTGTGAAAAGCGAAATGGAGAATTTGAAGCCACCAGAGCGTTTGAATCTCACAGAAAAAATCGACTACAACTGGCAGACTTTTAAACAGCAATTCGAACTCTACATTGCAGCCATCGGATTCGGTACGAAGCCAGACGCAAGGAAGATAGCGTTGCTGCTTACGGTTGCAGGCCCACAGGCGATAGAGGTATTTAATACATTTGTATTTAATCCAGCGGAGAACAGAGAAAAATTAGAAGATGTGCTAAAAAATGTTGATGCACATTGCTCTCCCAAAAAGAATGAGACCTATGAAAGATACATCTTCTGTTCTCGGACACAGCAACAAAATGAGACTTTTGACAGCTTTATAACTGATCTGAAACTGAAAGCACAGACATGTAATTTCTCTGAGCTCAAAGCATCCATGATTCGTGATCAGATTGTGTTTGGTATTCATGATAAAAAAGTCAGGGAACGTCTGTTGAGAGAAACCGAACTAACATTGGAAAATGCTGTGACAATATGCAAAGCCAGCGAGCTAGCTCGAAATCACGCGAAGACTTTCAGTGAAATCAATAATGATGTGAATGTAATGAGTGATGATGCTGCTGTCGGTGCTGTGTCCTACAAGGGGAAGAAATGTGGGCAGAACAGAAATGAAAAGCAATCGGAGGATGACATTTTTAATTGTAAACGCTGTGGTTACAAACACCAGTTAAGACAATGCCCAGCGTTTGGAAAAATGTGCACAAAGTGTAATGGAAAGAATCACTTTGCCAAACAATGCTTTTCAAAAGTAAAAATGACGAAAGGGCAACGAGTTAATGTGATTGAGGACACTGATTTAAGTGAGACATTTTTTGTAGGAATGGTGTCATGTGACGATATCAAAAAAGATACAGAAAATGTGCAGCCCTCAGAAATAGACAATGCTGAACATAAAGTTAATGCAGTAAAAGAGGACAAATGGATGATCCCACTGCAGATAAATGGAGTATTAGTTACGTTGAAACTGGACACTGGGGCAAAAGCAAACTTAATCAGTATGAGTGACATTAACAATATGAAAGAAAAGCCCAAAATACAGAAAAAGTCAGTACTACTGAAGGACTATAATGGACAGAAAATAGATAGCTTAGGTGTATGCAGACTTAAAGTGACAGTCAAAGACAAAGTGCATCATCTCATGTTTTCTGTTGTGGCTGAAAGGCTTGATTCACTACTGGGTGACAAAGCTTGTGAGGACTTAGAACTGGTCAAAAGAGTCTACCGTATAAACTGTGCCATAAGCAGACCAGATGACTCAGGTGATGAAGCAGAGAGCCCATCAAGGATGAAAAGGCCAATGGGTATCCATGTCTTCAAAAAGCCTAGTTTCTCCAAGAAGAAAGAAAAAGACTTTAAGGTCAAAGAAAAGCAGTGGAAAGAGAAAAAGAAAAAGAAGAAGCCTGCACCAGAGCAGGAAGCAGTTCCGGTGGATACTCCTTCTTCCCTCAGGCCAATCTTTGGTGTTCCATTAGCCGAGGCTGCTGAGAGGACTATGCTGTATGATGGGATCCAGCTGCCAGCAGTTTTTCGAGAGTGCATTGACTACATTGAGAGTTATGGCATGAAGAGTGAAGGAAACACTGAAACCCTCTCCAGGCAAAGATCGCAAGGAGACCTCAATCTATACAAGAGCAGATTGATGACAATGCCGCAACTGCATCTTGTCATTCACCACCAGAACAATCTCATGAAGACACATCAGACTTACCCGTGTTGAGAAGATCCACACGTGAAGTAAAAGAGCCTGATAGACTTAATCTTTGAGTACAATGTAAAGCTTTGAAAATGTGTTGACTGTTTTGAAAATGTTTATGTTTATAGAGCACTAACAAAAGTGTTACTGATATTATCTTTATTGTTTTCTTGAAAGTTGAGTGATATTGATTTTGTTAAACCTCCAAAGAAAGGGAGATGTAGTGATCAATAACATGTCATTCTGTGGTGGACACTAGGTGGAGCAGTAGAGCTGTATATAGCTGTATGTATAAGACTACACTACCCATGAGGCTAGGCTACCCACAAGGCAGCAGTCAAGATGGAAGCCTCTACAAGATGCTGTACCTAGTCCACATGGCTCAATAAAGTAACTAGCAAAAGCTAGCTGTGTTCATAATAAGAATGTCAAGTTATTAATGAACATAACACTCTGAATCCTTCCACGATCAGCCCCAACACCAACATCACCAGGCACACCAATATCACCAACAACATCACCAGCCTTCTCCGCCATCACCTGATGCTGCACAGGACACAGGGCATCAGCCCCTGACAACATTGCTGCCCGGGAGGCCAGCGATGGCATCACCATGGCCAGATTTACTTCACTTGACACTGTTAACCCTGGCTGCCACATGATGCACCAGGTTGACACCATCCCACACCAGCACCATAAAGCATCCCTTTAATGTCCAAGCCATTCCATGCACATTCATCACTATAGTGGGGGGGGGGGGAGGGGGGAAGTTACGTCTCAACATTCACTGGAACTCAGTAAGACACTTCTCAAGGTATGCACAGATCTGTCCAATAAGGGGTAGTGTTGGAAAAGTAGATTTCACTGTATGACAGCACATTACCAGAAACTTCACATGGACATTGGCTAAACCTCTCAAATGTCTACCCTTATGTGTTGTTAGTTGGTCTGCTTGCAGTAGGATGAGGGTGAATGTGAGGGGTGGCTAGTGAGTTGGGGAAGTGAGAAAGTAGATAGAGAGGGTTGGGTGGAGGTACAAGGTAAGTTGGTGTGAGTAAGGATGTGCAGGTGTAGGGTTTGGAAGGCAGAGAGATGGGGATGTGTTGACTGGCACAGTAGGATGACGTTGAATGTGGCTTTGCAGTAACGTTTCGTGATCCACTGAGATCATTGAAAGGTTGGCGCCACAGCAGCCAGGGACTTCTGATGACATCCCTGCTTTTGCCTTCCTGTGCAATGTGCAACCAGGCTGCGTTGGTGTCCTGGGGAGGTCTCCCGCCCTTGGAAGGGAAGAGAACCTCCCTGCGTGCTGTGACTCTCTCCATAAGCATATGGAAGGAGTCATTGGAGAGCCTGGCTGCAAGCGTTCACCTTTGTGCAGTGCTTGTCAGTGTTTGCAACACTTCAATGCTGTCAAACACTGACAGAACAATTGTCAAACTCAATATGGCCGTGGTCCCTTTAAGGAAACCGGCTGATGGCGCGTCATCAAATGACGTCATCAGACCCGCTTCCTGTTAATTGGCCGGGAAGCTCGCAGGGCGGGCTTAACAAGGCCAATCAAGGGAAAACCCCTTTGACAGAGTGGCTGCAGCCAAGATCGTGAATGGAACCCAGAAACCACCTCTCCTGCCACCGTCCCGACACCGATGATAAAATCGCGGCCTACGACTCTGAAACAAACCCGGTGCAGCCACAGTTAAAATATTAGGATGAATTTTCCTCAACCTTTTCCCTGGGGAACAAGTTGGTGAAGCCGCAGTTAAAGTATTTGGGCAAATTTTCCTCAACTTTGCCTATTCCCCAAGCCAAAGGTGAGGAAAAAGGCATGGAAAACCAAGCCACAGGGTCTCCATCCCATTTACGTTATTCAAGGAGTACCAGGATTCCTCTGAAGGGTGAGGCAGGGCCTGCACCTGCAATAGATGAAGGCCTAACATTGCTCTAGCAATGAGGTGGGAAGGGGCAATTCTGGACCTCCTGCCTCAATGCCATCTACACACATCCATGGGCTATCCATTTCCAGGGGTGCACCAAATGTTGGTGATGGGCCTTGCACCTGGAGTCCCCTCAGACCCTCTAGTTTAAAGGGAAGTCAAGCAGGAAGAAGAAGGCGGCTGACAAAATTAATGGCCACTCTTTTTTCAAGATCCCAGCACAGTTATGGACCTGGAGCCTTCTGGCTGCTGTGCTGTTTTGCAAAAGCAGCCAGAAGGCCTTCATCTATTGCAGGTGCAGTCCCTGCCTCACCCTTCAGAGGAATCCAGAGGGCCCTGTGGTCAGTGGCCAGGACTGCAGCTACAGGCCTCTTGGGACTGTGAAGTGTGAAGTATTACATTTTAGGGAAAGGACAGTGAAAAGGAAGTGTACCCTAAATGGTTTGATTCCTAACAGAGTGGAGAAGCAGAGATCTTGGGGTGCAGACGCATAGATTTCTAAATATGAGAGTATTAATACAAAAGGCCATAAAAAACAAATGGGATTCTGAGCTTTATATATAGAAGCAATGAATACAAAAACAAGGAGGTGATGTTGAATTTGAACAAGGAAATTGCTTAGGCCACAATTAGATGAAATGAATGTAGCTCCAAGGAAAAATATTAGAGCCATGGAAAGGGCACAACAAACATTCACTAGAAACATACCAAGAATGAGAGGTGTTCAAGCAAGGCTCAAAATAGTGTTTTTTTCCCCACAGGAACAGAGAAGGAGATCTAATGGAGGTTGTTAGAATTATATAATGTTTTGAGAGGATAGATAATTGCTTTCACTAGTTGGTGACAGTAATAAACTCAGGATTATCACTGTTAAAAAGATGGGAGAAGTTTGAAGAAATGAAAGAGTTCTGGAACTTGGTTTGTTGTCCCATAACTGGCCTTTGAGGCAAGGACTATAATATTGAAAATGGAATTGAATACATTTTGAAAGGAATAATATGAAAGGGGATGGGTTAGTTGAAGAGTTAGTACCAGCACAGGCATATTGGGCTGAATGACCTCCTTCTGCTCTGTAATTTCTATAATAACTCCCAGCCATTCGCTCATTTTAGTGCTGTTTATATATAAAAATAAGCATGAAGTGTGGCCTGTTTCAACTGTGTGCCATTTCAGTGATGACATCAATGGTTAGGGTACTCCATTTGATGATGGATGACATTCTCATTGAAAGAGTACATTTGTGACATGGCTTCTGTCACAATTTAAAAATTTAGTGTCTTACCAGAAAATAAAATGTTTCTCGATATTACACCAAAGTAATTTTATAACATTGTGTATGCTTTAAGTCAACAGTGAGGTGATTGCCTCGATCTGAAATTATAAAGAGAATTTAATGCAAAATTTTGCAAAATGATTTCTTGAAATAAAATGAGTTACTTCAGAATGAGAGCATATATTTTACGAGGGACAATTTTGATGCTTTTAATCATTTTAATGAAATGAAAATCAATCTAGAATTGTTTTTATGTTTTTCTACTAGGAGATGTATTTGAGAATTATTGCAGAAATGATGATTGGGCTACTGCTGGAAGGTTTCTTTATGGAATAACCATTATTTTGACATTTCCAATTGAATGCTTTGTGACACGTGAGGTAAGTTAATCATTGAGTAAATATAATTGTTAAACTACTGTGTGAATGTTTATTGATTTTACTGTGTGTCTTGGTGTTGATAAAAGTTTACAGATTAAATTCATAATATAAAGTGCGATGTTTTCTTTTACCTCACAGTAATGAGAAACTGATTTTGAATTTATTTGGCCTTTATTTCAAGGGGGATAGAGTATAAAAGTAGGGAAGTCTTACTACAACTGTATAGGGCGCTGGTGAGACCACACCTAGAGTACTGTGTACAGTTTTGGTCCCCTTATTTAAGGCGGAATATACTTGCATTGGCGGTAGTTCAAAGAAGGTTCACTAGGTTGATTCCTGAGATGAAGGGGTTGTCTTATGAAGAAAGGTTGAGCAGGTTGGGCCTATACTCATTGGAGTTTTGAAGAATGAGAGGTGATCGTATTGAGACATATACGATTTTGAGGGGGCTTGACAGGGTGGATGCTGAGATGATGTTTCCCCTCGTGGAGGAATCGAGAACTAGGGGGCATAGTCTCAGAATAAGGGGTCGCCCATTTAAGAGGGAGATGAGGAGGAATTTCTTCTCTGAGGGTCGTAAATCTTTGGAATTCTTTATCCCAAAGAGCTGTGGAAGCTGAGTCATTGAATATATTCAAGGCTGAGACAAGACAGATTTTTGAGCAACAGGGGAGTCAAGGGTTATGGGGAGCGGGCAGGAAAGTGGAGTTGAGGCCAAAATTGGATCAGCCATGATCTCATTAAATGGCGGAGCAGGCTCGAGGGACTGAATGGCCTGCTCCTGCTCCTATTTCTTATGTTCTTATGTTTATATATAATAGAAAACAGGGGACCCATGTATATCCTTCTGCAATCTAAAATATTGTGGGGGCGCAATTATCGGCCGGGCGCAAAGTTTAGCGCCTGGCGCTAATTATCGCTTCCGACTGCAAACTTGGCTTCTATCACCCCTGGAGGTGATTGGAGCGCTAAATCAGGCGCTACATACCTCTCTTAAGGCGCTAACGGCGAGGAGCGAGGCGCTACCTCAGAACGTTGGCGAAACTCATGTGATGTCAGTCAGCAATGGAACACAGACACACTGGCGCCGGTCAGTTCTTAAAGGTGAGTGTCGATCTTGCTCTCCATCCACACCCTGCTCATTGCAGCCTTGAATCTCGGCCTGGAGAGACCTGTACATCAATTCTGCTAGAAAGAACAATGGAGAGACCCAGGGAAAGAGCTCAGAGTGCAGCCCCCACAGTCTCTTCTAAATCGATGCAAGGAAAGTCAAATCAAAATGAACCTGCAAAGTGCTGCTCATTACCCAAAACTCCTTCACACAGCGTTGAATCTCTCCAGAAGTCTCTCTCTCTCTCTCTCTCAGAATGTGTGGTGCAAAAATGCGACTGCAAAACATTCCCCTCAACCTGTCGTTGCTAGCGGCAGGCAGAAAGGCAGGGGTCACCACTCAATATCTGGTCCGGGGTGCTACCGGGGCGTTGCATGCTCGACTGACGTCACGATCTGCAGGCGCAGGAGATCGTGGCGGTAGTGTTTAGAGCCGCTGCAAAATGTCTGGTCAATTTCGCGAGTGGCGCAAACATCGCCGCACCTGGGCGCTAGTTGCTTTACGACCCATTAGGGCACTAACGGGAGGCACAATGCAACCAAATTTTTCCCCCTGTATATTTATACCCTTATTCAGTGCAGAACTGTTTCCAATTGTCATTAATGCTGTCCTCAAAATGTCTAATTTTGTTAATGCTATTTTTATATATGTTTAGAAAAATAGAAGTAAATAAATGTGTTTGTCTTGATGTAGTTAAAGGCAGTCATCAATCTAGAGGTTATGCTACCAAATTTAACTGCATGAATCACAAGACCACCTACTTCCACCTTTGTAACATTGCCGGTCTTCACCTCTGCCTCAGCTCTTCTGCTGCTGAAACCCTAATCCATGCCTGTGTTAGCTCTAGTCTCGACTATTCCAATGCTCTCTTGGCCAGCCCCTCAACTTGCACCCTCCCTAAACTTGAGCTCAATCAAAACTCTGCTGCCTATATCCTAACTAGCACCAAGTCCCATTGACCCAACTCCCTTGTGCTCGCTGATCTATATTGGCTCTCGGTCCAGCAATGTCTCGATTTTAAAATTATCATCCTTATTTTCAAACAATTCCACAGCCTCACCCCTCCCTATCTCTGTAACCTTCTCCAGCCCTACAACACTCCGAGATCTCTGTGCTCAGGTCTGATAGATTGTTTTCCCTGGCTGGAGAGTTTAAAATTAGAGGGCATAGTCTCAGGATAAAGGGTTGGCCATTTAAGACTACAATGAGGAGGAATTTCTTCACTCAGTGAGTTGTAAATCTTTGGAATTCTCTACCTCAGAGGGCTGTGGATGCTCAATCATTGAGTCTATTCAAGGCTGAGATAGATTTTTAGACTCTAGGGGAATCAAGAGATATAGGGATCAGGCGGGAAAGTGGCATTGAGGTCAAAGATCAGCCATGATCTTATTGAATGGTGGAGTAGGCTCAAGGGACTGTATGGCCTACTCCTGCTCCTAATTCTTATGTTCTTATGTTTTCCGCTCTAATATTGCTGTTAAAAACCCAATGAAAAAGTTAAGCCTTGTTCTAAAGCTGTAACTGAGTTTTTAACAATGTTCTGAGTAATAACTGCTGCTGAACAATAGTTCTGCCCCTGAAAATCTAATTCTATATTTGTAGAATGTCAAATTTCTCCATTATGATAAAAATTACTATATTTTAAAATAATAAAAAATATTTTACTTTTTTTTAAAAGTTTGTTTATGATATTTCAGCTTCGACCTTAAACCCATGTGTATGTCCCAATCTTTATTTTGCTTTCTGTAAAATGTTTAAAAAGTGAATGATAAAAGATGCTTTTTTATTTCCTGGTTTGCTGTCTGTGAGAATTCTTCACTGTAATTGGCCACTTAGCCAGCTTGATGACATCACTGTTGCTGTACACTGGAGATCTCCTATAGATCCCCTATAGCACTGCAATGAAATTAACGTCGAGAAAGCTAAAGTTTTCACCACAGAGATCGTGAGATCTTTCTGGGTAGCTTTTTTTGAGGTCAGCAGTGATCGCCGTTGCTTCACTGCTGACTGCAAATTCCGGGCTATTACTGCAGTTGGATTCCCCACCATAAAAGCTCAACAAATCCAACCAAAAAGTTCCAGTATGTCTTGAATACTTACAGTACATAGGCTAGTGAATGCATAACTATATGCTTACAGGCTTAATGAACACTTTGCATCTGTTTTCACAAAGGAGAGGGGCGAAGCAGACATTGCTATTGGTGGGTAGGAGTGTGAACTATTAGATGAAATAAACATAGTGAGAGAGGAAGCATTAAGGGGTTTAGCAGCTTTAAAAGTGGATAAATCCCCAGGCCCGGATGAAATGTATCCCAGGCTGTTAAGCAAAGCTAAAGAGGAAATAGCAGAGACCCTGACCATCATTTTTCAATCCTCTCTGGCTTCAGGTGTGGTGCCGGAGGACTGGAGGACTGTTAATGTGGTACCCTTGTTTAAAAAGGGAGAAAAGGATAGACCGAGTAATTACAGGCCAGTCAGCCTAACCTTGGTGGTGGGAAAATTATTGGAAAGAATTCTGAAGGACAGGATAAATCTTCATTTAGAAAGACACGGATTAATCAAGGATAGTCAGCACGGATTTGTTAAGGGAAGGTCGTGTCTGACAAACTTGATTGAATTTTTTGAGGAGGTAACAAGGAGGGTAGATGAGGGTAGTGCGTTTGATGTAGTGTATATGGACTTTAGCAAGGCTTTTGATAAGGTTCCACATGGCAAACTGGTCACGAAGTTAAAAGCCCATGGGATCCAGGGCAAAGTGTCAAGTTGGATTCAAAACTGGCTCGGAGACAGGAAGCAGAGGGTAATGGTCGATGGGTATTTTAGTGACTAGAAGGCTGTTTCCAGTGGGGTTCCGCAGGGCTCTGTACTAGGTCCCTTGCTTTTTGTGGTATATATCAATGATCTTGACTTGAATATAGGGGGTATGCTTAAGAAGTTTGCAGATGATACTAAAATCAGCTGTGTGGTTCATACTGAAGAAGGAAGCTGCAGACTGCAGGAAGATATCAATAAATTGGTCAGGTGGGCAGAACAGTGGCAAATGGAATTCAATCTGGAGGAGTGTGAGGTAATGCATTTGGGGAGGGCTAACAAGGAAAGGGAATACACATTAAATGGTAGGATACTGAGTAGTGTAGAGGAACAAAGGGACCTTGGAGTGCATGTCCACAGATCCCTGAAGGTAGCAGGCCAAGTAGATAAGGTGGTTAAGAAGGCATACGGAATGCTTGCCTTTATTAGCCGTGGCATAGAATACAAGAGCAGGGGGGTTATGCTTGAACTGTATAAAACACTAGTTAGGCCTCAGCTAGAGTACTGCGTGCAGTTCTGGTCACCACATTACAGGAAAGATGTGACTGTGTAAGGGGTCGTTTTAACGAGCTTATGGTGTGCTAGATCGGTTTTGATTTCGCACTGCTCGTGAGCGGTTCCGAAGCGCTCCCCCCTCACCGGTTCTAGACACTGGGCTTATTGCCAGACAACCTTGATGTGTGGCCCAACTTGTGCCTCAGAAGACAAATGGATCAGGTGAGACAAGGTGAGTTTTAAATCAGAAATATCTTTATTTTCAAGGAGAATAAACACAGAGAATGCAAGAATCAATTTAGACAAAAATCATTAGCACGTCTCCCAATGGGAACTAAAATTTAACACACAAGGAATAACTTTGACTATCTTAAATCATACAACAATTCTTAATCAGCGGTATACTAAAACGGGGGTGGGAAAAGCGCACGGACACATCGAGGGATAAATCACACTCCTGAATTACAAAATCCTTAATGTTACAAACCCTCCCGTTGCTAAAATATACCTCAACTATGTCAGTTAGGTAGAGTTGGGCCTTTATGCTCACCAGAATTTTAAAACCCTCCTGGACCTTGGTACTCCTTGTTACGTCCGGGATCTCCAATCTTCCTTATGGGACCGGCTCCTGGACCCGCTCTCCTGCACAAACTTGGAAGTCCTCCGAACTCCTCGAGCCATCTCCTCTTCCGCACAGTCTTCGAACTCCTGATGGTATCTGGACTTGGACTTCACTGCTTCTGGTGAATCTTGTGGATCTGTCTGAGTCTGGCTGAATCTCTCTCCTG
This sequence comes from Somniosus microcephalus, assembly GCF_052327205.1. Lineage (NCBI taxonomy): Eukaryota > Metazoa > Chordata > Chondrichthyes > Squaliformes > Somniosidae > Somniosus > Somniosus microcephalus. Next base: position 273,841,939 of record NC_140990.1, on the reverse strand, counting down.
CACAATCTTGAAAGTCCTCTGAACTCCTCGAACCGTCTCCTCTCCACTCGGCCTTCGAACTCCTGATGGTCTTGGATCTGGACTGAACTTCTGAATCTGCTCTCCTGCACAATCTTGAAAGTCCTCCGAACTCCTGTCCTTGACCTCGTGTCTGTGTGAATCTGTGATGGATCTGTCTGAATCTCACTGAATGAATGTCTTGCTGTCAATTTTCCCTCAACAGCTATACTGTTTCCTTGCCCTTATCTCGGCGCCAAATCAGGGGTTTTCTTTTGTCAAGGTAATGGGCAGGCTGCTTTGACAAAAGCAAGTACTTTATTTTAATGTCTTGTAAATGAAACTGATGGGATCTGTCCTGTGTCCCTCTGAGTTTGGTACAGATAATGTTTTTTTTTCTGTGCTCAGCGATTTCAGAGATGGGTTTGCGTTTTGCTAGCAATTAGCGCACCTCCAGGTGCAAATACTTTTGTTTCCGAGTTCGTTACTGCTGTAACCATATTATCATATCAATAGCAGTAAGTTCTGGAATCTTCTAATCGGTGATGACTCAGGCTGCTGTAAGATACTGCTGGTGTGTCCTTTTGAACTGAGCCATGAGAACTGCCAACTCCATCTTGTGTTCTCACAATGTGGCCATTTCAGGGGTTTTACCAATCTAGACTGTATTTTCTGGATTTTGCGAATCCTACAACTGCAGTAGAGAGGGTACAGTGGAGATTTACAAGGATGTTGCCGGAAGTAGAAATTCTTAGCTATGAGGAAAGACTGGATAGGCTGGTTCTGTTTTCCTTGGAACAGAGGAGGCTGAGGGGAGACCTTATTGAGGTGTATAAAATTATGAGGGGCATAGATAAAGTGGATAGAAAGGACCTATTTCCCTTAGCAGAGGGGTCAAAAATCAGGGGGCACAGATTTAAAGTAATTGGTGGAAGGTTTAGACGGGATTTGAGGGGAAATTTCTTCACCCAGAGGGTTGTGGGGGTCTGGAACTCACTGCCTGAAAGATTGGTAGAGGCAGGAACCCTAACCACATTTAAAAAGTACTTGGATGTGCACTTGGGATGCTGTAACCTGCAGGGCTACGGACCAAGAGCTGGGAAGTGAGATTACGCTGGATAGCTCTTTGTTGGCTGGCGCGGACATGATGGGCTGAAATGGCCTCCTTCCGTGCTGTAACTTTCTATGATTCTATAATATGACCTCTACTGCAGTTTAGATGACATCAACTGCTTGAGCTTTCTTCTCTTGCTTTTTGATAATGTCTGGACCCTCAATACTACAGACTTGTAACATACTCTATGTAATTTCTTCAATATACATTCATGACTTCTTGTAGTCTACAGCCTGGATTTTCTGCTGCTACTCCACTGGTGTAGCAGAGTACTGTGTGGCGGGGACAGGTTGGTAGAGGACCTTTGTCTTACAGATGTTTAGTGTAAGGCCCATGCTCTCGTATGTTTCGATGAAGGTGTTGACAATGGTTTGGAGTTCAGCCTCAGCGTGCGCGCAGACGCAAATGTCATCTGCCTACTGTAATTCGATGATAGAGGATAGGATGACCTTGGATCTGGACTGGAGGTGACGGAGGTTAAACAATTTCCCGTTTGTTCTGTAGATTAGCTCCACTCCAGCAGGGAGCTTACTGAGGGTGAGATGGAGCATTGCAGCCAGGAAGATCAAGAAGAGCGTTGGTGCGATGACACAGCCTTGCTTGACCCCGGTCCTAACGTGATTTGGGTCTGTGGTGGATCTGTTGGTCAGGATCACGGCTTGCATGTCGTCATGAAGCAGGCAGAGGATGGTGACAAACTTTTGAGGGCAGCCGTACTGTACTGCTCGCCGATTATCAAAATCCATGACGAGGCCTTGGACAACGTGGACCACTTTCTATATCTCGGGAACCTACTGTCAACAAGGGCAGATGTCGATGACGAAGTCCAACACCGCCTTCAGTGTGCCAGTGCAGCCTTCGGTCACCTGAGGAAGAGAGTGTTTGATGACCAGGACCTCAAACCCAGTACCAAGCTCATGGTCTACAGAGCAGTAGTGATACCCGCCCTTCTGTTTGCTTCAGAGACATGTACCATGTACAGCAGGCACCTCAAAGCACTGGGGAGGTACCACCAACGCTGCCGCTGCAAGATCCTGCAAATCCATTGGCAGGATAGGCGCACCAACGTCAGTGTTCTTGCTCAGGCCAACATCCTCAGCATCGAAGCTTTGACCACGCTCGATCAGCTCCAATAGACGGGCTGCATCGTCCGCATGCCCGATACGAGACTCCCAAAACAAGCGCTCTACTCAGAGCTCCGACACGACAAGAGAGCCCCAGGTGGGCAGAGGAAATGCTTCAAGGACACCCTCAAAGCCCCCTTGAAAAAGTGCAACATCCCCACCGACACCTGGGAATCCCTGGCCCAAAACCGCACAAAGTGGAGGAGAAGCATCCAGGAAGGCGCCAAACACCTCGGGTCTCTTCGCCGGGAGCAAGCGGAAGCCAAGCGCAAACAGCGGAAGGAGCGTACGTCAACCCAAGCAACCCACCCACCCTTCAACCCTAACCCTAACCCTTCAACCACCGTCTGCCCCACCTGTGACAGAGACTGTAGGTCCCGCATTGGACACATCAGTCACCTGAGAACTCATTTTTAGTGTGGAAACAAGTCATCCTCGGTTCCGAGGGACTGCCTAAGAAGAAGAAGCAGTGTAATTTGGGCGGGGCGTAAGCGGACACAGCTCTAGGCCCTTATTTGCGTCCTTCCTGATTTCCACCAGCAGTTACCCCAGGTCCTCAAAGCGCACACCCCAAAGTTTAGCGACAGCATGCAAATAAGGCAGTTGTGGTAGTTTTGCACGTCATAATTTCTGTCCTTTCGCAGCTTCTGCCACTTGGTGTTGGGGATGCAAACCACTTGTTTAAGGGAGACTGAAAGGAAACTGAAATTGAATTCTTACTTCACTGGTCTTTTTTATAGCCAGCAGAGGGAGGCAGTCTACCAGGGCAGTCTGCTCTGACTGGAATCTTAACCTAGAACTTTATGTAGCTTTTATAATTTACTGTGAAAGCTGGACTTCTATAAACACAATTTTGTAATCAGTGCATATATAATTGAGATACAGATGTTCAGTGCCTTTTTGATTAAGGATTTTGTGCATGAAAAATGTATCAGCTATTCTTCTGACCTATAGTTCACAAGCTAAGGTTGTACATTAGATAATATGTATCCATAATATTGTAATGTAAATACTTAAGCATATGCTTTTAACTGTGTACAATATGAAACTTGACGATTGCAAATGGTGAATCAGGGATCATCAGCATCCATGAAGGTTCATTATAATCTGCAGCAGAACTTAAACTTCATTAATCATTTAAGTAAGAAAAATTGTTTTGGTGGAGTCTGAAATAGTAACAATTAAGTTTGACAGTATATGTTGACTGCCAAAGAATCAGGTGAACTTCAGTTTTTAATATTTTTCTATATACTTTTGATATATCATGATGTATATGTCTGGACCTTTTTTTTAAAAAGCATTATTGACTAAAGGAGAACAAAAGTGCTTTTAATCTTTCAATGATGGGTCACAGAATTGTCTTTCATCTACAGGTTATTGGAAACTTATTTTTTGCTGGAACCCTGTCAACTATTTTTCATGTTGCTGTGACAGTCTGCATTGTTGCTGCAGCCATGGCCATTTCATTAGCCTTGGATTGCCTTGGAATAGTTTTGGAATTAAATGTGAGTACTGTAATAGTATTCCTAAGATAAGAGATGCTTTACTTCTTTTTGTCATTCATTCTTGGGATGTGGACGTCACTGTTAAAGCCGGGAATTATTGCCCATCCATAGTTGCCCTGAGAAGGCCTTGTTCTTGACGAAGGTGCTCCTACAATGCGGTTAGGTAGGGAGTTAATGGTTTGATACAACTGAGTGGCTTGCTAGGCAACTTCAGAGGGCAGTTAAGAGTCAACCACACTGATGTGTGACTGCAGTCTCATATAGGACAGACCAGGAAGGGACGGCAGGTTTCCTTCCCTAATCAGTTGGGTTTTTATGACAATCCAACAACTTCATGGTCACTTTTACTGATACCAGCTTTTTATTTAAACTGAATTCAAATTCTCAAACTACCATGATGGGATTTGAACTCATGTTCTTTGGATTATTAGTCCAGGTCTCTGGATTACTACTCCAGTAACATAACTTCTACACTTCTGTACCCGTGTACTTTACTACTAAATGGTTTACAATATAATGGCCATTGGACTGGTCTTTGTCCATTTCTAACTCTGAACTGAATCTTTGCTCTCCACTTCGCTCTTGAACTGGACTTTTCTCTATTACTGCCTCCTGCCTGGAGGTTTTTTCTTAAGACAGATCCTCAGATATTGGACTGGTTTTCTTTTCTCACATCAGTGTCTGCACTAAGCACCTCTGCCACTGGTCCATGTAATCTAAGGTCACACTTTGTGTCCACTCATGTACACTCCAGCGCTGAGCCTTCCAGTCCCACTATTTCATTTTGGCCATTTCTAGCCCCTGCTCTGCTCCTCTTAATTTCATCCAGCCATTTCCCTTCTCCAACACTTAAATTCATCCTCTGACCCAACACTACTACTCAGCCTACTTTGTCTCCAGCTGCCATTCCACGTTGGAGTCTAGCCTTCCTCTCTGCCTACCCTGCTATTTTCTATCACACCCATCGTGGCAACCGTCACTGGCTCTCCCAGAGCAGCAGCCCATCCTTCTCTTTTGGAAGTCATCTCACCCGCTCCTTTGATCTTTTAACTGTCACAGCACTTCAGCAATGTGGACCTGCACAATTGCTTCCTCACCTATGTGTTCAACACCCTCATTGCTGTCATACTTAGTATATAGGAGCTCCAAGATTATGCAGGGTGAATCATCAAATCAATTCCTGTCACTACAACTGGTTTAGCCACTTCATCCGTGCCCATCTTTCCCGCAACTCCATGTTTGAACCACTCCAATCAGGTTCCGTCCTGCCACAGCACTGAAACGGCCCTTATCTAAGACAAATTACATCCGATATGACTGTGACCTGTCTGCAGCCTTTGACACAGTTGACCACATCATCCTCCTCCAACGCCTCTCCTCCGTTGTACAGCTGGGTGGGACTGCCCTCACCTGGTTCGATTCCTATCTATCGAGTCATAGCTGGAGAACCTCTTGCAATGGCTTCTCTTCCCATTCCTGCACCATTACCTCTGAAGTCCCCCAAGGATCTATCCTTGGCACCCCTCCTATTTCTCATTTAAATGCTGCCCCTCGGCAACATCATCCGAAAACACATCAGGTTCCACATGTACATGGACGTCACCAAGCTCTACCTCACCACCACTTCTCGCGACCCCCCCACTGCCTCTGATTTGTCATGCTGCTTGTCCGACATCCAGTACTGGATGAGCAGAAATTTCCTCCAATTCAATATTGGGAAGACCGAAGCCATTGTCTTCGGGCCTCACCACAAACTCCGTTCCCTAGCCACCAACTACATCCCTCTCTCTGGCTACTGTCAGAGGCTGAACCAGACTGTTCGAAACTGTGTCATCTTATTTGACCCTCAGCTGAGCATTTGACTTTATATCCTCTCCATATGTGGCTCGGTGTCAAATTTTGTTTGATAACGTGCCTGTGAAGCACCTTGGGACAATTTACTACATTACTACATTGAAGGTGCAATATAAATGCAAGTTGTTGTTGTTATAGTAACAGGGAGTAATTAAGTGTATTAATCATTGGTTAAGATTTGGCCGGAAATAGCCCAATCATCATTAACATTCATCCCCAAGACTTGTGGGGAAATGAGTGTCTCTGAAGACTGAACACAGTGTCAGGATGGAACAGGGAGTCATTAAGTGTATTAATCATTGGATAAGAATGCAAGCAAAAGTTCAAAATTAATCACTGGCATCTAATGCAAGTACATAAGAAATAGGAGCAGGAGTAGACCATTTGGCTCTGCCATTCAATAAGATCATGGCTGATCTGATCTTGGCCTCAACTCCATTTTCCTGCCCACTCCCCATAATCCTTGACTCCCCTGTAGTTCAAAATCTGTCTATCTCCACCTTAGATATATATTCAATGACCCAACCTCCACAGCTCTCTGGGGTAGAGAATTCCAAAGATTCACGACACTCTGAGAGAAAAAATTCCTCCTCATCTCTGTTTTAAATGGGTGACCCCTTATTCTGAAACTATACCCCCTAGTTCTAGATTCCCCCATGAGGGGAAACATCCTCCCTGCATCTACCCTGTCAAGCCCCCTCAGAATCTTATATGTTTCAATAAAATCACCTCTCATTCTTCTAAACTCCAATGAGTATAGGCCCAACCTGCTCAACCTTTCCTCATAAGACAACCCCCTCATCTCAGGAATCAACCTAGTGAACCTTCTCTGAACTGCCTCCAATGCAAGTATACCCTCCTTAAATAAGGAGACCAAAGCTGTACGCAGTACTCCAGGAGTGGTCTCACCAGTGCCCTGTACAGTTGTAGCAAGACTTCCCTACTTTTATATTCCATCCCCCTTACAATAAGGGCCAACATTCCATTTGTCTTCCTAATTACATGCTGTACCTGTATGCTAACTTTTTGTGTTTCACGCACAAAGACCCCCAGATCCCTCTGTACCACAGCACTTTGTAGTCTCTCTCCTTTTAAATAATAATTTGCTTTTTTATTCTTCCTACCAAAGTGGATAACTTCACATTTTTGAACAGTATACTCTATCTGCCCACTCACTTAACCTATCTATATCCCTTTGCAGATTCATTGTGTCCTCCTCACAACTTGTTTTCCCACCTATCTTTGTATCATCAGCAAATTTGGCTACAGTACACTCGGTCCCTTCATCCAAGTAATTAATATAGATTGTAATAGTTGAGGCCCCAGCACTGATCCCTGTGGCACCCGACTAGTTACCGTTTGCCAACCTGAAAATGACCCATTTATCCCAACTCTCTGTTTTTTGTTAGTTAGCCAATCCTCTATCCATGCTAATATATTACCTCCAACCCCGTGAGCTCTTATCTTGTGCAGTAACCTTTTATGTGGCACCTTATTGAATACCTTCTAGAAATCCAAATACACTACATCTACTGGTTCCCCTTTATTCACCCTGCTCGTTACATCCTCAAAGAACTCTAGCAAATTTGTCAAACATGATTTCCCTTCATACAATCAAGCAGAGTCAGCATGGTTTTATTATGATTTTCTAAATGTCCTGCTACTACTTCCTTAATAATGGACTCCAGCATTTTCCCAATGATAGATGTTAGGCTAACTGGTCTATAGTTTCCTGCTTTCTGTTACCCTCCTTTCTTGAATAGGGGCGGTACATTTGCAGTTTTCCAATCCACTGGGACCTCTCCAGAATCCAGGGAATTTTGGTATATTACAACTAATGCATCCACTATCTCTGCAGCCACTTCTTTTAAGACCCTAGGATATAGGCCATCAGGTCCAGGGGACTTGTCCACCTTTAGTCCCATTAGTTTGCCTAGTACTTTTTCTCTAGTGATAGTGATTGTTTTAAGTTCCTCTCTCCCCTTGATTATCTATTATTATTGGGATGCTTTTAGTGTCTTCTACCATGAAGACCGATACAAAATATTTGTTCAAAGTCTCTGCCATTTCCCTGTTTCCCATTATTAATTCCCCAGTCTCATCCTCTAAGGGACCCACATTTACTTTAGCTGCTCTCTTCCTTTTTATATACACCTGTAGAAGCTCTTACTGCCTGTTTTTTATATTTCTTGCTAGTTTACTCTCATAATCTATCTTCTCGCTCTTTATTATTTTTTTAGTCGTCCTTTGCTGGTTTCTAAAAAATGTCCCAATCCTCTGGCCTACCACTAATCTTTGCAACATTGTATGCCTTTGTTTTCAATTTGATACCATTCTTAACTTCCTTAGTTAGCCATGGATGGTTCATTCTTTTCATACAGCCTTTCTTTCTCACTGGAATATACCTTTGCTGAGAGTTATGAAATATCTCCTTAAATGTCTGGCACTGCTTATGTACCGTCTTACCCTTTAATCTATTTTCCCAGTCCACTTTAGCCAACTCTGTCTTCATACCTTTGTAATTGCCTTTATTTAAATTCAGGACACTAGTTTGAGACCCAAGTTTCTCACCCTCAAACTGAATTTGAAATTCTAACATGCTATGATCACTCTTCCCTAGAGGATCCTTTACTATGAGATCATTAATTAATCCTATCTCATTACACCTGGGATTCCTGGGATGAGTGGACTGTCCTATGATGAGAGATTGTGTAGAATGGGCCTATACTCTCTGGAGTTTAGAAGAATGAGAGGTGATCTCATTGAAACATACAAGATTCTGAAGGGGATTGACAGGATAGATACTGAGAGGTCGTTTCCCCTGGACGGAGTGTCTAGAGCTAGGGGGCATAGTCTCAGGGTAAGGGGTCGGCCATTTAAGACTACAATGAGGAGGAATTTCTTCACTCAGGGGGTTGTGAATCTTTGGAATTCTCTGCCCCAGTGGGCTGTGAATGCTGAGTCTTTGAGTATATTCAAGGCTGAGATAGATAGATTTTTGGACTCTAGGGGAATCAAGGGATACGGAGATGGAGCAGGAAAGTGGAGTTGAGGTCGAAGATCAGCCATGATCTTATTGAATGGCGGAGCAGGCTCAAGGGGCCGTATGGCCTACTCCTGCTCTTATTTCTTATGTTCTTACACAATACCAGATCTAAAATAGCATGCTCCCTGGTTGGTTCCACAACATATTGTTCTAAGAAAACATCCCAAATGCACTCTATGAACTCGTCCTCAAGGCTACCTTTGCCAATTTGATTTGTCCAATCTATATGAAGATTAAAATCACCCATGATTATTGCAGTACCTTTCTTACAAGCCTCCATTATTTCTTGCTTTATACTCTGTCCTACAGTGTAGCTACTGTTAGGGGGCCTATAGACTACTCCCACCAGTGACTTCTTTCCCTTATTATTTCTTATCTCCACCCAAACTGATTCTACACCTTGATCTTCTGAGCCAATATCATTTCTCACTACTGCACTGATCTCATCCTTTATTAACAGAGCTACCCCACCTCCTTTTCCTTTCTGCCTATCCTTCTGAAATATCAAATACCCCTGAATATTCAGTTCCCAGCCTTGGTCACCTTGCAACCACGTTTCTGTAATGGCTATCAGATCATACCCATTTATTTCTATTTGTGCCGTCTATCTTGTTACGAATGCTGCATGCATTCAGATGAAGAGCTTTTAATTTTGTCTTTATACCATTTTTCCCTACTCTGACTCTAATACTCCAGAGGTTATTACCTTTGTGGTTCTGTTTTCTAATTTAGCCCCTAGCTGCTCATACTCCCTTAGCAGAACCTCTTTCTTTGTCCTACCTATGTCATTGGTACCTACGTGGACCATGACAACTGGATCTTCCCCCTCCCACTCCAAGTTCCTCTCCAGCCTAGAAGAGATGTCCTTAACCCTGGCACCGAGCAGGCAACACAGCCTTCGGGACTCATGCTCTCAGCTGCAGAGAACAGTATCTATCCCCTACCACTCCTACATTTTTTTTACTCCCCCAGCTTGAACGTCTTAGTTCAGGAATTATTTTCTTTGGTAATTTAAGTGAGTCCCAAAAGGTCATCACTGACAATTAACATCACTATGCATTGAGAAGGAGCAATACTCAGAGTATCCAAGATTGTAATGGGAAGATATTTGCAATTTATTACTAAAATAGAGACAAAGGTTCTGTTGTCATGAATCCATGTTGTCCATTATCCCCAAGATTCTGTCCCATTTCTAGATTAGATTTGAGAATCCATTACCAATAACATCTGTAGGGGAGTCATATGTTCATAAAACAGTTCATTTAGTACATGTCAGAGTCAAAACTTGAAGAACAACACTTGCTGTCCAGATTGATGAAGGGATAGGGACAATTAGGCCACATTTTTAATAGATATAATGTCACCTAGAACATTAATACAAATATTTTACACTATGCACATCTGGAAGGGGAGCACTTTGAACAGAAAGGAATCCTCCCAGACTTTCCTTCTCCTTTGAGTGACTAGACTAGTTCATAAAAGAACCTCACTGCCCTTGGGACTTTTGACTAAAATTTGCTCTCAATTTCAAACTAGACCTTTGTCAATAGTCTGTCAATAATGTATCCCATGCCCGTATGTCTCTTGGTTTCTCCCACAAGATAATATATGGAGGCAAGGGGGTAAAAATTCACCTTGGGCGGTTGTGCAAAATGGACAATAGTGAATCGGCAGCCCGTTTTGCATTCCGCAATTGACTTCAATGGAAAAGAAATTCGGACGGAGTGCAAAATGGGCTGCCAATTCATTATCTCCCACTTTGCATTACCACCCCAAGATTAATTTAAATCCCCAGGAATATTTAGCGTCGGGAAAAAGTGATTAAAAATGAAAAAGGAATGTAAATTTTAAAATGTAAAATCACACTTTTTCACCGTTATTTTACAAGAACTTTATATTTTGACTGTAAAAGAAATGTGAAAAGAAACAACTCAGTAAAAAGTCCTTCAATTTTATCATTTTATTTTATTTTCACAGGGGGTGATTGGTGCTACTCCATTGGTTTTCATCATTCCAACGGCATGCTATCTAAAACTCTCTGAAGAGTCATGGTATCATTGGGACAGCATTCAGTCTTGTATGATCCTTATCACTGGTATATTGGTGATGGTTGTTGGATTTGTGATGGCTGTCTTGTTTCCCCAAGAGTGCAGCCATGGAAAGGAGATGTTTTACTGCATGCCTTCAAATTCATCTATATACAATATTACAGTCTCCTTCAATGAGACTGTCAGTCATATCATAGAATCATAGAAATTTACGCCACAGAAAGAGGCCATTCGGCCCATCATGTCTGCATTGGCCGGAAAGGAGCTATCCAGCCTAATCTCACTTTCCAGTTCTTGGTCTGTAGCCTTGTAGGTTACAACACTTGAAGTGCATATCCAAGTACTTTTTAAATGTGGTTAGGGTTTCTGCCCCCACCACCCTCTGGGTGAAAAAACTTCTCCTCAACTCCCCTCTAATCCTTCCACCAATTGCTTTAAATCTATGCCCCCTGGTTATTGACCTGCCTTCTAAGGAAAATAGGTGCTTCCTATCCACTCTATCTAGGCCCCTCATAATTTTATACACCTCAATTAAGTCTCCCCTCAGCCTCCTCTGTTCCAAAGAAAACAACCCCAGTCTATCCAATCTTTCCTCATAGCTAAAATTCTCCAGTCCTGGCAACATCCTTGTAAATCTCCTCTGTACCCTCTCTAGTACTATCACATCCTTTCTGTAATGTGGTGACCAGAACTGTACACAGTACTCTAGCCATGGCCTAACTAGTATTTTATACAGTTCTAGCATAAACTCCCTGCTCTTATATTCTATGCCTCAGCTATTAAAAAAAAAAGTATCCCGTATGCCTTCTTAACCGTCTTTTCTAGCTGTCCTGTTACCTTCAGGGATCTGTGGATATGCACTCCAAGGTCCCTCTGTTCCTCTACACTTTTCAGTATCCTACCATTCATTGTGTATTCCCTTGCCTTGTTTGCCCTCCTTAAATGCATTACCTCACACTTCTCCGGATTGAATTCCATTTGCCACTTTTCTGCCCACCTGACCAGTCCAGTGATATCTTCCTGCAGTCCACTGCTTTCTTCCTCACTATCAAACACATGGTCAATTTTTGTATCATCTGCAAACTTTTTAATCATGCCCCCTACATTTAAGTCTAAATTATTGATATCTAACTGCGAAAAGCAAGGAACCTAGTACTGAGCTCTGCAGGATCCCCACTGGAAACAGCTTTCCAGTCACAAAAAACACCTGTCGACCATTACCCTTCGTTTCCTGCCACTGCGCCAATTTTGGATCTCCAGTCAATCTGGAGTCAATCTCCAGTGTTCAGTCCAAACACATTGTAAAATATGAGAATCTCGGCAGTGATTTTGTTTGGTGATATGTTGATTTCTGTTGTATTATTACAAATGTGCTGTTTTTCAAGTAAATATAAAATTATGTCCCGTACTTCATGCCAAAGTTTGCAACCTATTTATTTGTGGTTGAATGCTTTAATTTATTGTCAATACATAAAACAAGAAAACACTGGTTTCCCCTTTTATAAGTGAAACAAGTTGAACCTGTAGAATTTTGATTAATCTGTAAGTGTTCAATCATACCAACAAATGATACTGCTTTGGATGCATCAATAAATGATTTCAACCAATGTACTTCACTATTAATTAGCTAGACCAGTGGCTCAGTGGGTTTGCATAATGAGTAACTGAGCGATAAATACCAGGAAGGTTTCACGTTTGATCCCTGGTTTGCATTGAGCTGCCTAATCTCAGCTAGGGCAGCAGGAGAGGCATTACCATGAAACTAAGTGTTCCAACAGTAGCGCGAGGACAATCAACCACTCCTGCTTGCTATCCCGTAACCCCTGCCTTTAAGGGTTGCCTTGCTGGTAATACAGTATTGTCTGATATTTTAGCATTAAGCAGGTAAAATATTAATTCAATAGCATAAGAACTTCCCCGTATGTGCATTTTTGATTTAATGTGTTAAACTATGCAGTGGAATTTTGTGAAACTGTTTATTCTGTAAAAGAGAAAAATGTGATTATACAATGATACAATGATCAACATTCTGTTGCTTCATATTACCATACGTTAAATGTTTACAAACAGAATTCAGGAATGATAAGATACTTTTCCAATGTCACATGTAATATATCAATTTTATATCAGTTCCAGGCTTTGATATAAAAAGCAGGGATAGTTACCTTGGTTGCTCACAATGGGGTCAGGTAGAGGGAAGGTCATTTCTGAACACATTGGCCTGGAATTTGCGGTTGTAATGACGGCAAAACTGTCAGCGTTCGCTGTCATTACAACTTTGAATCCGACAGCAACTTCTGGAGTACGCACATGCGCAGTTAAACATGGAAATCCAGAGGTTGCTGTCTGTCATTCTCTGCCTCTCCACAGGGGGCGCTGCTGAACTTCCCGGAACTGGCAATCAATTGAAATCACTGAACTGATGAAAACTTCCCGTTTTACGCTGGAATATCGCTGTTAAAAGCCCCCCAAAACGTTGAATGAGATGTAACTGGGGTTTTAATAGTGTACTGAGTCATAATTAATGCCGAACAACCGTTCTGGTCCTGAAAAACTAATTTTATATTTGAGGAATGTCAAATTTTTCCATTATGATAAAAATTCCATAGATTTTTTAATATAATAAAAAACAATTTTTTTAAAAGTTTGTTTATAATATTTCAGCCCATGTGTATCCCATGTGTATGGCCCAATCTTTATTTCACTCTCTGTAAATTGATTAAAAAGTGAAGAAAAATCAGTGCATTTCACTTCCTGATTTAGAAACATAAAAGATAGGAGCAGGAGGAGGCCATTCGGCCCCTCGAGCCTGTTCCACCATTTAATGAGATCATGGCTGATCATCCAAATTCAGTACCCTGTCCTTGCTTTCTCCCCATATCCCTTGATCCCTTTAGCCTTTAAAAATATATCTAACTCCTTCTTGAATATATTTAATGAATTGGCCTCAACTGCCTTCTGTGGTAGAGAATTCCACAGGTTCACCACTCTCTGGGTGAAGAAATGCCTCCTCATCTCAGTCCTAAATGGCTTACCCCTTATCTTTAGACTATGACCCCTGGTTGTGGATTCCCCCACCATCAGGAACATCCTTCCTGCATCTAGTCTGTCCAGTCACAGAATCACAGAAACCCCACAGTGCAGATAGAGGCCATTTCGGCCCATCGAGTCTGCACCGACACATATCCCACCCGATTCCCGTAACCCCTACACCAACACCAACACATATCCCACCCTATCCCCATAACCCCATGTATTTAATCCCCCTAACACTAAGGGTCAATTTATCATAGCCAATCAACCTAACCCGCACATCTTTGGACTGTGGGAGGAAACCGGAGCACCTGGAGAAAACATAGAAACATAGAGATAGGAACAGGAGTAGGCCATTCGGCCCTTCGAGCCTGCTCCGCCATTCAATGAGATCATGGCTGATCTTCGTCTGAGATCATAGCTGATCTTACCAGTTCAGTACCCCGTCCCCGCCTTTTCTCCGTAACCCTTAATCCCCTTAGCCTTCAGAAATATATCCAATTCTCTCTTGAAAATATTTATTGAATTAGCCTTCACAGCCCCCTGTGGCAGGGAATTCCACAGGCTCACCACTCTTTGAGTGAAGAAATTCTTCCTCATCTCTGTTTTAAATGATTTGCCCGCTATTTTTAGACTGTGGCCCCTGGTTCTGTGCTCCCCGGCCATTGGAAACATTCTCTCTGAATTCAGCCTGTCCAGGCCTGCCATAATTTTATATGTTTCGATGAGATCCCCTCTCAATCTTCTAAACTCCAGTGAGTACAAGCCCAAACTATTTAATCTCTCTTCGTAGGTCATTCCCGCCATTCCAGGTATCAGCCTGGTGAATCGCCGTTGCACTCTTTCCATGGCAAGAACATCCTTCCGCAGATGGGGCGACCAAAACTGTACACAATACTCCAGATGCGGTCTCACCAGCACCTTGTACAGCTGTAGTAAGGTATCCCTATTCCTATACTCGAACCCCCTTGATATGAAGGCCAACATACCATTTGCCTTCTTAATCGCCTGTTGCACCTGCATGCTCTCCTTCAGTGACTGGTGCACAAGAACACCCAGGTCCCTCTGCACTTCCCCATCTCCCAATCTATTGCCATTTAGATAATAATCTACCCTCCTGTTTTTACCCCCAAAGTGGATAACCTCGCATTTATCCACATTATAGTGCATCTGCCACGTATCCGCCCATTCCCCCAACCTGTCCAAATCGCACTGTAGCCTCCTGACATCCTCATCAGAGCCCACCCCTCCTCCTAGTTTAGTGTCGTCAGCGAATTTGGAAATATTGCATCCAATTCCCTGATCCAGATCATTTATATATATTGTGAACAGCTGGGGTCCCAGGACAGATCCTTGCGGCACCCGCTGGTCACTGCCTGCCACTCCGAAAACGAGCCGTTTATTCCAACTCTCTGTTTTCTATCCGCCAGCCAGTTCTCTATCCACGTTAATACTTTGCCCCCAATCCCATGAGCCTTAATTTTGCATGATAATCTTTTGTGTGGAACCTTATCGAAGGCTTTCTGGAAGTCAAGGTACACCACATCCACTGGCTCTCCCCCATCTATTTTACCAGTTACTTCCTCAAAAAATTCCAGCAGATTAGTCAAACACGATTTACCCTTTGTAAATCCATGTTGACTCTGTCCGATCCTTTCCCCATTTGTCAAGTGCTCCGCTATTTTATCCTTAATAATGGACTCTAGCATTTTGCCCACAACCGATGTAAGGCTTACTGGTCTATAATTCCCTGCTTTCTCTCTACCCCCCTTTTTAAATATTGGGGTAACATTAGCTACCCTCCAATCCACGGGTACTGTTCCCGAGTCAATGGAGTTCCGGAAGATGATCCTTAGAGCATCTGCTATCTCCAGGGCCACCTCCTTAAGTACCCTAGGATGTAGTTTATCAGGCCCCGGGGATTTGTCGGCCTTCAGTCCCCTCAACTTACCCAACACCATATCCCTAGAGATACTAATTTCTGTCAGCTCCTCCCTCTCATTAGTCCCTATGTTTGCCGATATTCCTGGGAGGTTATTTGTGTCCTCCTTTGTGAATACAGAGCCAAAGTATGAGTTTAATTGGTCTGCCATTTCCTTATTCTCCATTATATATTCTCCCGAATCGGACTGCAAGGGACCGACTTGGGATTTTACCAGTCTTTTCCTCCTGATATACCGATAAAAGCTTTTGCAGTCTGTCTTTATGTTTGCTGCAAGTTTACTTTCGTATTCTATTTTCCCCTTCCTGATTAATCCCTTTGTCCTCTTTTGCTGTATCCTGTACTGCCCCCAATCTTCCGGTCTGGTGCTTTTTTTTGCACGCAAACCCACGCAAACACGGGGAGAATGTGCAAACTCCACACAGACAGTCACCCGAGGCCGGATTCGAACCCGGGTCCCTGGTGCTGTGAGGCAACAGTGCTAACCACTATGCCACCGCCCCAGTCCTGTTAGAATTTTATAAGTTTCAATGAGATCCCCTCTCATTCTTCTAAACTCTAGCGAATATAAGCCTAATCGACCCAATCTCTTTTCATATGTCATTCCTACCAACCCAGGTATCAGTCTGGTGAATCTTCGCTGCACTCCCTCCATGGCAAGAACATCCTCAGATAAGGAGACTAAAACTGCACACAATACTCAAGGTGTGGTCTCACTAAGGCCCTGTACAACTGCAGCAAGACATCCTTGCTCCTGTACTCGAATCCTCTCGCTATGAAGGCCAACATACCATTTGCCTTCTTAACCGCCTGCTGCACCTGCATGCTTACCTTCAGCAACTGGTGTACAAGGACACCCAAGTCTCGCTGCACTTCCCTTTCTCCCAATCTATTGCCATTCAGATAATCATCTGCCTTCCTGTTTTTGCCACCAAAGTGGATAAACTCGCATTTATCCACATTATACTGCATCTGCCATGCATCTGCCCAATCACCCAACCTGTCCAAATCATACTGGAGTTTCTCTGCATCCTCCTCACAGCACACACGTCCACCCAGCTTTGTGTCGTCTGCAAACTTGGAGATATTACATCTAGTTCCCTCGTCTAGATCATTTATATATATTGTGAATAGCTGGGGTCCTAGCACTGATCCCTACGGTACCCCACTAGTCACTGCCTGCCACTCGGAAAAAGACCCGTTTATTCCAACTCTTTGCTTCCTGTCTGCCAACCAGTTCTCTATCCAAGTCAGTACCTTACTCCCAATCCCATGTGCTTTAACTTTGCACGCTAATCTCTTATGCGGGACCTTATCGAAAGCCTTCTGAAAGTCCAAATACACCACATCCACTGGTTCTCCCTTATCTATTCTACCAGTTACATCCTCAAAAAATTCCAGTAGATTAGTCAAGCACGATTTACCTTTTGTAAATCCATGTTGACTTTGTCCGATCCTGTCACTCTTTTCCAAGTGCTCTGCTATTAAATCTTTTTAATGGACTCTAGCATTTTCCCCACTACCGATGTCAGGCTTACCGGTCTATAATTCCCCATTTTCTCCCTACCACCTTTTTTAAAGAGTGGGGTAACATTAGCGACCCTCCAATCCATGGGAACTGTGCCAGAGTCTATAGAATTTTGGAAGATGACCAGCAATGCATCTACTATTTCTAGGGCCACTTCCTTAAGTACCCTAGGATGTAGATTATCAGGCCATGGGGATTTATCGGCCTTCAATCCCGTCAATTTCCCTAACACCATTTCCCTACAAATACTGATTTCATTCAATTCCTCCCTCTCATTAGACCCTATGTTCCCCGACATCTCTGGGAGGTTATTTGTGTCCTCCTTTGTGAAGACAGAACCAAAGTATGTATTTAATTGGTCAGCCATTTCTTTGTTCCCCATTATAAATTCCCCTGATTCTGACTGCAAGGGACCTACGCTTGACTTCACCAATCTTTTTCTCTTCACATATCTATAGAAGCTTTTACAGTCAGTTTTTATGTTCCCTGCAAGCTTACTCTCATACTCTATTTTCCCCCTCTTAATTAATCCTTTTGTCCTCCTTTGCTGAATCCTAAACTGCCCCCAATCCTCAGGTTTACTGCTTTTTCTGGCCATTTTATTGGCTGCCTGTGAGAATTCTTCAATGTGATTGGCTGCTTCGCCAACTTGATGACTTCACTGTTACTGAATGCTGGCGGTCCCCTAGACTTGGTGCCGAACCAGAGAGATCGTTAGATCTTTGTGGGCAGCTTTTTTCAAGGTCATTGCCGAGCGCCGTCACTTCACTGCTGACCGCAAAATCTAGGCCATTGGGGTAAATTTTAAACTGGGCCCATCGTCCAGCCTAGGCTCAGCAAGGTGCGATAAGCACCGCCCGAACCGAGCGGCCCAAGAATGGATAGAAATTAGCCCTCGGACCTCGTCACAATAATCGGCAGGAGCTGCCGGGGCTGATCCAAATACAGCACACCCGAGCGAAGAGATCAATGTTGAGTCACCTGCCTCGCCAGCAGCGACCCTCAGGTAAGACCAGGGATGGAGTGTAAGTCCCAGGATTAAGTGATTGGAGCAGGCTACAAAGGGCGGGGGTGGCATTGTGGCTCTTGTGGAGTCGGAGGAACATTTTTGCTCCTCCTGGCTCCACAGGAAAGATTTTTAAAAATATATCTTGCCTTGCATTGTCTGCTGCGGGGGCCACTGAATAATCCTGAGTGTGGCAGCCGATTAATTTCTGGGTGGAGTCCTTTAGACATTACGCCTCCAATTTACATATTTAAGGAGCCCAACACCCATTTTAGGAGTCCTGAATGCCTAAAAAAAGGTCTCACAAATTTAGCAGTGGGGCCAATGCCTGGCTGCCCCACTGCTAAATTGGTATGATATGCTCTTATTTTACGCCCAAAACAGGTGCAGCGCATACCAATTTCTATCCCATTGGCTGCCTTCTTGCTACATTGTGCCATTGCAAGTGACACTAGCTAGGCAGAGTACGCTAATGAGGATTATTTGTCTAAATCACAATTTTAATGAGTATTGGGAAATTGTGAGAAAAAAAATCCCGTTTTTGCAAAATGTTTGATGGATGTAAAGCCAAAAAGTAAAAGTTGACATTTTAATAAGCACAGAAGTGTACTGTAATGTGACCAACCAACTTGATGGCATTTTACGCTTTTAACTTTGTGAATTTACGTAGCGAGGTCAATGTAGTTTTATGAAAGGTAAGTTATGCCACAAGATTTCATAGAATTCCTCAAAGATGCTGGTAATATGGTTGATATGTTACACATTGACTCTCAGAATGCATGCTGATAGAGTGCGTCATGAACTTATGGTTAAAGTGAAAGCTTTCAAGATAAAGGCAGCATGCCCAAGCAAAGAGATCAATGTAATCTCAATGGGTCTCACAGGAGGGAAGAATCTATCTTGTCATTAGTGCTAGCATGTATGTGTAGGACTTGGAAAATGCCCTTAGAACATAGGAAAATGCCCACATGCCAGTAGGGAATGAAGTATGTTGGTGGAGTCCGGGGCAGGGGAAGCCTAAACTTTCCTTGTGGGGCTCCGAGTAGTGCTGCTGCTACTCCTGGCCCCACAGCCTCTTCTGGGGCTGGTCGTCCTGTCCCAGGTTGCCCAGGCAGCAAGGCCGCAGTGGCTTCCCCAGGCCTGCATTAAAATTCTGCCATCGGTACCTGACATGCATATGTAAAGAAGGACCCCACTGGCTTTGGGTGAGTGTCCTAGCCACCTGCTCAGTGTGTTAAAATCTCAGATGGTGGGACACTGGCAGTTCCTGGGTGGGTAAATAACTCAGGGCATTTTAACTACCTACCTGCCTGGTTTGCACTGGGCGGGTAAGGTTAAAATCGCCCCCAGAGTCTTGGATAATTGGATAAGTTACAACGTTCTCCAATTCAACGTCAAGAAGTCCAAAGTCATCATTTAATCCCCTGCTTGATGGCTGCTGAAACAGATGTACTGCTGCGTGGGGTGGATACAAGGAGGGCACTGCAAAGCACCCTCCCTGCAAGATGGCAATGTACCATCGCTGGCAGAAGTTAGCGGCCAGATTGAATACTATATAGGGTATCTGCAGGACCTGGGAACGGATGTGTGAAAAGGTGGCATGCTTTAAGCAACCTATCAAGATAAAACTATCCAACAGTATCATATATCAAGTATCATGTTTCAAGATATTTGGCCATGTTTCCACAAAAAGGATTTGGAAAAAAAGAACAACTTTTAATGTTTTTTAAAAATTAATCTATATTCTCAAAAGTTTAAGACAAAGATGGTTAATATGCTAAATAAAAGCTGTTTCCCAGAGACTAAACAATAACCAATTTGTTAGCATGTCCAGATAATCAAAGAACACCTCACACTCATTGAGCTGGAAGATCCTTTGATCGCTGTCAGTGAACAGATGGGAGATAAAAGAGAGGAAGAGACAGGTTTTCTGGAAAACAGGATGGCTGCGAGGGCAGTGAGGCATCAAACGGAGAGTTACGAAACCTTTACACAGACTCAGAATGCCTGAAATGTTCGAGGAAAAATGAGAAGATATGTTGTTAGGTCAAGTAAGACAACCTACTGATGTGTGGAAAGGTGGCATGTTATTTTGTATCATTACGTGAAATAGATTATATTTATTGAACTAAGTGAATTTGATCATAGTTGTTGCTCTGTTCAGGCACTGAAATAAAGAACCTTAATAATTTTTATCAAGCCTCATCTCATCAAGTGTTTGCTTAATCCACTAATGGGAAGGCAGCTGCAGTATGTGGGAGCACTGACATGGGCAGTCTCGGTGTTTGGTAGCACTGAGACAGGGCTTTATAAGAGTGGGAGGGGTGTGGCAGTACTAGGGAGAGTCTTGGTTTTGGAGCAGTGGAAGAAAGGTGCCAAGCTGTGTGGCACCTCTGCCCTATACTCCCACATCACAACAACCCTCTGGTCTACCCACACTACACCGTGCCCCCTCTGTCCTGACAGTACTAATGAACCACTTCGCATTGCCCTCCCCATAACTTCTACATGGCACCTACCTTTCTGCAACCTGGAACTGGAAATACTAGACTTTATAAAAGGTAATGTTTTGGTATATATGACCAAGATGTGATTAAAATTATAGGTAAATGGAAGTGAGAATTCAACCCAAAGTCTGTGTTTGAACATAGGCAGCTGCAAGAAAATTGCACCTGATAATTATCTGAGAGCAGCAGCAACAATCTAGCATTAAAGGTTAGAATAAGTTGGATGCATAGCAGCTGCTTTTTTGGCAGAATGCCTGTAATCATAAAAGGTTTCAAATGAGAGTATTATTAACAGCTGGTTTAACTTTCTGTACAGTCTCGTACTTATACGTTATGCACAAAATTTCTAACTCTCAGGTTGCTGTTATGATGCATCTAAACCTTGGTTACATGTGTCTTTTTCTAGATCAAAAACAAATAAAATGAATGACATTTTTATTACCACAGTAAATACTAATTAAAAACAGTGAAGGATGTAAAATGGCTGAGGTCAGATCTGCCACCCGTTTTATAACCTGTCTGATTTTCGGTTCAATTGACTTTAATGGAAAGAAAAATCAGGCGGGATGTATAATGGGCGGTGGATCTGTTCTCGACCATTTTACGCCCCGCTGGGGTTGACAGTTCTGCCCAGTATGCCCTACCATAATGCACTGATAACAATCAACTCTTGATTTCAGAACACAGTTAAGCACGATATTAATCGATTGACAATGGAACTTGCTGCACTTTTGCAATTTCAATGCTGTAAACTCAAATAGTTTAACTAACCAAATTGATGCAAAATCAAAATGTGTTTTTTTTAATAAGAACAGAAAAGGCAGGAAATATACATCAGATCAGTCAACATCTTTGAAGAGAAAAAATGGGTCATCATGTTTTAGGTGTGCACCCTGCACCGAACTATTGAAGGGTGCTTACCCAAAACATCATTACCTGCCTTTTCCCTTTATAGGAACCGACCTACTGTATATTTCCACCATTTTCTGTTTTAATTTCAGATTTCTAGCAGTTCCAGTGTTTCCTTTTTATTGACATTGTAAGTCTAAGGGCTGGAGTTTCTCAATGGGGGCGCGTTGGGGGCGGGACTGCTGGTTGTCAGGTTTCAGTCCTACCCACGCTATTTTCCCTTGACTGACCTTGTTAAGCCCACCTTGCAGGCTTAGCTGGCCAATTAAGGAAAAGCCAGTGACAGAGGACGTCAACGTATGACGTTTCATCTATCGAAAATTTTTGACAGATGAATTGTCAGCGTTTGACAGCTTTGAGAAGCTGTCAAACACTGACAATCTCTGTTCTAAGGTGAGCCCTTGCACAAAGACTCATCAAAACCTCTTTCTTCAGCAGAAATCAGATGGCTGCTGCATCTGAGAATGCAGCAGCCATTCTGTCATCTCTGCCGTTGAGATGAGGCACCTCCGGATCCCCAAGGGTTGAAGCCTGCAGGAAGAAGCAAAGGTAAGTAAACTTTTTCTAACACTTTACACTCACCTCTCATACCTACCTCTCCACACTTGCACCCATCACTCACCTCCACAGCACATTTTCCGATCCCTCTCACCCCAACAGACCCACTGCTCGCCTCGCTGACCCTGGCGAGGTTCACAGCCGTCGGGAAGCCCGCACTTGCAGGTGTAAAATGGGGATAAGCCTCAAAACTGCCTGTTAACAGCATTTAATTGGCTGTAATCCCCTTCCCGCCTCGAGGAGACGGGTCCCTGCGCGAGTTGGGGACCCGCCTCCCGGGAAGATGGCACGGAGGTGGGTTCAGTACCCGCTCCCAGTTTCTGCCATTTTCCTGGCAGTCCTGCCTCCATATCCGCCTCCCCAGGGTTGGGAAAATTCTCCTCTAATAGTTATTTGCAAATCAGAATAAACTGTAATTTAAACATTGATAAAATATATATTGCAGTGAGTTGATTTTTCTCTTATAAACTATGTTGCTTTACTTAAGTATTCCATTACAGTGTGGCTTTTAGCTATTGAACAACTGGGATTAGAGCCAAACCACTGAGTGAGTAAATGCATGCGCACGTCTCTCTGCCACCTCTCCCACACACTCTCACTCCCATCTTCTCAGTATCAAACTTGAACAGTCCTAGCATGCTACATTACAAGTGTATATTATCATCTCAATTTATTCCCAACATATAATTCTTCTCCTCCCAATCCCCACCCCCCAAAAAAAGAAAGCAGAAAACTTACCTTGCCTTTGTTTTTAATTCATGTTTACTAATGGAGTTATCTGACATACTGATACACAGACAGAATGATCAACATAGTCACATATCAAACTTCAAAACAAGGTTAGTTCTAAACAGTTACATATCATATACTTAGAAAGATGAGAAGATTTGTGAAATACTATTGGTCATTTTGAGGGAACTGATGAACATTAGAGAAGTTACAGTGCACTGGAAAGAGGCAAATGTTGTTTCCATATTAAAAAAGTTTGGCAAAGCCATACCTGGTAACTGCTGAACAATTAGCCTGATGTCAATAATCAGAAAACTAATTAAATCAGCAATCAGAAACAAATTGGAAAAGCACCTGCAGGAAAATCACCTATTGACAACCAACACTGTTTTAGAAGGTATAGCTCTTACCTATTTTTGAAGATGTGACTTCCCAAAAATAGGATGTCAAATAGCTGCATAACAAACTATTCTTACCTTAGCCTTTCATTACTGACCTTTCATCGCATCAAGTCTGGACAGAAAGATGAAAGTTCCATCTCTCCAAAAGTAACTGCAAATTCCTTGTTCATATAATTTATAGTTGGTGATTTGTACAATATTGATATCAATTGCGCATTAAAAAACTTCTGTTTTGGATTTTGTAGAGACTTCAATTTTCAAAATGCGTACATCAAGAAGTATACATGCTTATAGCCTTTAAATGAATTTTCTATGATTTTCCACAGTGTTACGCGTTAAATTACAGTACAACCGTACTTCCTTCTGTGTCCGCCCCTGGAAAATACTCTCTCCCAACTGCACTTACGAAATCCCAACTGTCCAGCCTTTGGCCCTCCATTCACCACGACATTTCTGCAGCTACTGATTTGCTCAACCACACCCTCACCGCCACCTTTGATGCCCTAGTCCCTATTAAAACAATTACTCTCTCTCACCCTAGCCATTCCCCCAGTACGACCCTCATCTTTGTTCCCTTAAGTCCAAGGGACGCAGACTTGAATGGATATGGCGGACAACTGGTTTAGCCATTCACTGCCAGATCTGGCTAGACCACATAAAGCATTATTGGGTCCTGTTCTCATCTGCCAAAATTGCTCACTATTCCAGAATAATTCTGGAGTGCAAAGATAAACCCCGGCTTCTATTTACTGCTAACCATCTTCTTAAACCTCTCTCCCCTGTCCACTCTGACAACAAGTCTGAGGAGCTCATGGACTTCTTTGTCTCTAAGATTGAAACCATCTGTTCAGCTGCCCCTGCCACTTCCCTTCCCCTAGCCCACTACGCCAAACTTCCTCTAAGGTTCCCCCCTGCCCTAGCCCTGAACTCGCATCTTTCTTCATTTTCTCTCTGATCTCCCCATATGACCTGTCTGCACTCATCTTGTCCATGAGACCCACTTCCCACTCCCTTGACTCTATTCCCACCAAACTACTGACCACCCAACTTTCTTTTCTAGTTCCCATGTTAGCTGACATTGTTAACGGTTCGCTCTCCTCAGGTATTGTCCCCCTCTCCCTCAAATCTGCCGTCATCACCCCCCTTCAAAAAACCAACCCTTGACCCCTCCATCCTTGCAAACTATCGCCCCATCTCCAACCTCCCTTTCCTCTCCAAAGTCTTTGAACATGTTGTCGCCTCCCAAATTCGGGCCCATCTTTCCCGCAACTCCATGTTTGAATCCTCCAATCAGGTTTCCGTCCCTGCCACAGTACCAGAACAGCTCTCAAAGTCACAAATGACATCCTTTGTGACTGTGACAAAGGTAAACTATCCCTCCTCAGCCTTCTTGACTAGTCTGCAGCCTTTGACACAGTTGACCACTCCATCCTCCTCCAACATCTCGCCACCATCGTCCAGCTTGGTGGGACTGCACTCGCCTGGTTTCACTCTTATCCATCTAATCATAGCCAGAGAATCACCTGCAATGGCTTCTCTTCCTGCTCCCGCATTGTTACCGCTGGTGTCCCCCAAGGGTCTATCCTATTTCTCATCTAAATGCCCCTTGGCGACATCATCCGAAAACACAGCGTCAGTTTCAGTACGCTGACGACACCAAGCTCTACCACACCACCACTTTTCTAGACCCCTCCACGGTCTCTAAATTGTCTGACTGCTTAACTGACATCTAGAAATTTTCTCCAATTAAATATTGGGAAAGCTGAAGCCATTGTTTTGGGTCCCTGCCACAAACTCTGTTCCCTAGCCATTGACTCCATCCCTCTCCCTAACATCTGTCTGAGGCTAAACCACACTGTTCGCAACCTTGGTGTCATATTTGACCCTGAAATGAGCTTCCGACCACATATCCATGGCATAACTAAGACCACCTATTTCCACCTCCGTAACATCGCTCGTCTCCGCCCTTGCCTCAGCTCATCCACTGCTGAAACCCTCATCCATGCCTTTGTTACCTCTAGACTTGACTATTCCAATGCACTCCTGGCTGGCGTCCCACGTTCTACCCTATGTAAACAGGAGATCATCCAAAACTCGACTGCCCGTGTCCGAACCCAAGTCCTGTTCACCCATCACCCCTGTACTTGCTGACCTACACTGGCTCCCGGTTAAGCAAAGCCTCGATTTCAAAATTCTCATCCTTGTTTTCAAATCCCTCAATGGCCTCGCCCCTCCCTATCTCTGTAATCTCCTCCTGCACCACAACCCCACCCCCGAGATATCTGCACTCCTCTAATTCTGCTCCCTTGAACATCCCTGATTATAATCGCTCTACCATTGGTGGCCATGCCTTCTGTTGCCCAGGCCCTAAGCTCTCAAAGTCCCTCCCTAAACCTCTCTACCTCAATTTTCTCCTTTAAGATGCTCCTTAAAACCTACCTCTTTTACCAAGCTTTTGGTCATCTGCTCTAATTCCTCCTTATGTGGCTCAGTGTCAAAATGTTTTGTCTTATAATACTCCTGTGAAGCGTCTTGGGACATTTTACTATGTTAAAGGTGCTATATAAATACAAGTTATTGTTGTTACATTCTTAAAGTCCCTGTTCCGATCAATGCATGTAGCATCTCTACATATATCAATTGAAAGTGTTGTTTACGCATCCTTAGTACAGGCTCCACATGTTGGTATTGTAACAATATCTCTATGATGGTACACAAGACAACTTTTCATGCTGCAGTTATATCATTTCTGCCAGTGTAGTTAATGTAATTGCAATTCAAAATGTCATGTGATCATGATGGGAACAAAATTGTAGAAGATAAAAAATGTCAGGTCATGTAAAGGGGCAGAGGAAGTCATGCTGCATCCAACAAAACAAATTTTAGTCCAAAATAAACCTTGAAACGTATGAAACCAAAAAGTAAAACAAATTCATTTTTTTCTTCAAATGCAAGTTAGTTCCGTAAGTACAGTAGTTTCCAAATCTAAATTGATACTTCCAAATTCACCCAGTTCAATTCTATTTCATTTTCAAATGCCAGCTCTATTTCATCTTTGGATTTCAGGTAATTACATTGATCGTCTTACATGTGGATATCATCACAGACACCAGTAATGATTTCTGGTCATCCCATCAGATAGGCACTTGATGGATTGGAAAGCATCTCCATCTTAGCTAGTATGATCCTTGCTTGTATAATACTCAAAAATTACATGTGTTCTCTATTAATTTGTTTTTTTAGATTTTCTACGTATTCTGTTCTTTTTACTTTGAACACTGGACATTTAGACTGGCAAACAAATTTGGTTCTCAAAATATAGACACCATATTTGATCTGTAGCCCCAATTTCAAAGATTTTGCCAGTTGGAATAATTTAAGAAGCTCTATAATCTTCCCTTAGGCAAAATGTAATATCCTTCCTTGACACAACTCAGCCAAGATAAGCAAGATAAGCAAATTTGTCCTTGGAAGGCTTAAGTATAAATTCAAATAATAATTAGATTTGAATTCTGATGCTCTTGCTGAGCGTTAAACATATGAGCTGTACGGCTGCCCGGTTACCCATGCGCTTCTGAGGTTTGGACTGAGGTAAATTGTCATTGCAAAGTAGATAGAGTTGCATATGGGCCCTACTTATATTAAACCAAAGTGTTCTCAATTCTGCTACTGCATGCAAACTAGATGAATGTTCTGTTTCTTTAGCACTGCCATCCATTGACTTGATAAGCACAGAAAAAATAAAAATGAGAAACCACTGTATATCTTCATAAAGGACGGTCACAATAGGTTATTTGTTGTTACCAAGCCAATGATGTTTTAAAGTCTCCTTTATTTTTTTAGCTTGCTATTTATACATTTAGAAGAGTATTCAAGAATTTTCAACTTATAAATGGGAATAAGAATTTAGTGGGGCATGCTATCCTAACCTCCAAAATTGCTTTACAGCATTTAGAATGTTAATATTTAGTGACAGGTCCCAAATGATAATGAGGTGTAATTTGCGGCTCCTACGGGTGTGTACGAGGTGAGCGAAGCCTAAACAGAACGCACGCAGCCCCGGGAAAAGGGCCTCCACGGGCGAAGAGAACACCTGCCCAACGAATGCCCGTGAAATTCTTACACCTGGTAAGAGCAGGCGTAAGGCCTGCTTTTACAATCATAAGACTTTTAAAGAACAGAAACATAATTTTTTTCAATAATTTATACATTTCTAAACCTCTGAAATAAGGTAAGTTTATTTTTAGCCCCTTTAAAATATGTAAATTTATTTTTCAAAAAATTAAATTTTTGTTTTAAATATTTAATTAAATGCCATTTTGATTAATATGAAGGTTTTTTTTATTTGAAGTGTACGTGTATTTTTTGGGGTATTCCCATTCATACTCATGAGGATTCCGTACATAGTATGAATGGGGATCCCTTTCTTTCATTGGTTGGGTCGGCCCACGTGATCCCAGGGGCGCTTGCGAACCGCATGCACCCCTGGGATACTTGGGCCTCTACGCAGGCCTACGCAGAGAGGCCCAGGAGCACGTGTCTGAACCTCCGGGACTATCAGGTAAATTCATAGATTTTTTGCTGGTCGGAGGCATTCGCCCACGGGACGCCTCCGACTACAAATTGACCAAAAAAGCACCAATCCTATGAAGACTATTTTGTAGTGTCAGAGTCTGACACCCAGTACTGGATAAGCAGAAATTTCCTCCAACTAAATATTGGAAACATCGAAGCCATTATTTTCAGTCCCTGCCACAAACTCCATTCCCTAGCCAACGACTCCATCCTTCTCCCTGGCAACTGTCTGAAGCTGAACCAGACTGTTTGCAACTTTTGTATTTGTGTTGTATTTGACCACATATCAGCACCATCATTAAGACCGCCTATTTCCACCTCCATGACATCGCCCAACTTCACCCCGCCTCAGCACATTTGCTGCTGAAACCCTCATCATTGCCTTTGTTACCTCTAGACTTGACTATTCCAACACATTCCTGGTTGGCCTCCAATGTTCTACCCTCTGTAAACATGAGGTCATCCAAAACTCTGCTGCCCGTGTCCTACATTGGCTCCCGGTTAAGCAACACCTCAATTTGAAAATTCTCATCCTTGTTTTCAAATCCCTCCATGGCCTCGCCCCTCCCCATCGCTGTAATCTCCTCCAGCCCTACAGCCTGCCAAGATATCTGCGATCCTGTGATTCTGGCCTCTTGAACAGCCCCGATTTTAATCAGTCCACCACTGGTGGCCGTGCCTTCAGCTGCCAAGGCCCCAAGCTCTGAAATTCCCTCCCTAAACCTCTCTTCCTCCCCACCTCTTTTTGTTCCTTTAAGATGCTCCTTAAAACCTACCTCTTTGACCAAGCTTTTGGTCATCTGCCCCGTTATCTCCTTTTGTGGCTCAGTATCAAATCTTGTTTGATAACGCTCCTGTGAAGCACATTGGAACATTTTAGTATGTTAAAGGTGCTATATAAATACAAGATGTTGTTGTTGTTGTCCACCCCAGTCTCATGGTTCAATGTCTTAGATGAAGGAATATTGAGCCGTAAATCCAAGTTGCTGACAAAACTAAGTTAGGTGCAACATTGGCCCGGATTTTGCGGTTGTAATGACGGCAAAATTGTCAACGTTTGCCATAATTACAGTGAAACTGGCAGCAACTTCTAGCGCCCACACATGTGCAGTTAAACACGGAAATCCAGACGTTGCTGCCAGTGATTCCCTGCTCCTCCACAGGGCGCGCTGTTGACGACCCCACAGATGGCAATCTTTTTGAAATCATTGAACTGACGTGAACTTCAGCTTTTACACTGCAATATCGCGGTTAAAACCCCCCCAAAAAAGTTAAGCCTTGTTCAATGAGATGTACCTGGGTTTTTAACGGAGTACTAAGTCAGAATTACTGCTGAGCAACCTCGCTGGCCCTGAAAAACTAATTTTATATTTGTGGAATGTCAAATTTTTCCATTATGATTAAAAATGCCATATTTTTAATAAAAATTATATTTTGTTTGTTTATGATATTTCAGATTCTACCTTAATCCCATGTGTATGTTCCAATCTTTATTTTGCTCTCTGTAAAATTTATTAAAAGTGAAGGATAATCAGTGCCTTTTACCTCCTGGTTTGCTGTCTGTGAGATTTTTCAATGTGATTGGCCGCTTGGCCTGCTTGATGACATCACTCTTGCTGGACACTGGAGATCCCCTAGACTTGGCACTGGGAAAGATGAAATCGACGCCACAGAGCTCACTAGAACTTTGTGGGTAGCTTTCTTCGAGGTCAGCGACGAGCGCCATCACTTCACCGCTGATCGCAAAATCCGGGCCATAAAGTAGAGTAGATCAGAGCAGAAAATTGCAAATGGACGTTTAGAGATTAAGTGAGTGGGCAAAACTATGGCAGATGGAGTTCAATGTTGGGAAGTTCAAGGTCATTCACTTTGGACCTAATACAGATAGATCAGAATATTTTCTTAATGGTGAGAAGCTAGGAACAGTGGAAGAGCAGATAAATTTAGGGGTCCATGTATAGCAATCACTAAAAGCTAGTGGACAGGTACAAAAAATAATTAAGGCGGCTAATTTAATGTTAGCATTCATCACAAGGGGGCTGGAATACAAAGGTGTGGAAATTATAATAGAGTTTTATAGAGCTCTGGTTAGACCACATCTGGAGTACTGCATTCAGTTCTGGGCACCGCATCCCAGGAACGATATATTGGCCTTGGAGGGGGTGTTGTGCTGGTTCACCAAAATGATACTGGGGCTAAAAGGGTTAAATTATATGGACAGGTTACATAAACTAGGCTTGTTTTCCCTTGAGCATGAAAGATTAAGTGGTGATCTAATTAAGGTGATTGAAGGATTTGCTAGGTAGATAGAGAGAAACTATTTCCTCTGATGGGGGGAGTCCAGAACAAGAGCTAAACCGTTCAGGGGTGATGTCAGGCAGCACTTCACAAAAAGGTTGTAGAAATCTGGAATTCTCTGCCCCAAAAAGCTTTTGAGACTAGGTCAATTGAAAATTGAAAATGTATCAATTGATCAATTTATTTTTGGTAAGGGTATTAAAGGATATGGAACCAAGGCAGGTAAATGGAGTTAAGATACAGGTCAGCCCTGATCTAATTGAATGGTGGAACTAGCTTTAGGGGCTGAATGGCCTACTCCTGTTCTTGTGTTCTTAAACTGATCGTCAGTAGAAGAAACCAACAGCATGAGGTGACATCTGGAACCTCTTCTCAGGACCTGGTTCTTCCGCCTCTTGACTGTACAACATTAAAAAACAATAAGAATTGAATACAAACTTCAAACTGGTAACCAAGGAAATTGAGGGAATTCTCCTATTAATGTCATTTTCCAACTACCAGCAATATTCATCTGCAGCATTGATAAAAGAATGTATCTGAGGCCATCTACATACTCCACAGCTAATAATGAAAGTCATCTCCCAGGAAGAGAAACAATTCTAGTGGACAAGAACTTTGAGAACCATCTATGTATTCACCACCATACCTGAAGTGTCTTGCGCCTCTCATACAGTAGCAGCTGTGAGATTTTTGTCTTACACTCATTGACATCAGCCAAGTGTTAGTAAAACTATAGTTCCACAATAGGAATATTTAAGCCTAAATTCAAATTGTGCATCTTTATGAGTCCGTGAAGCAGAGGATATTTTATGACCCAAATCTAGAAATGCTTTAATTCTTTCTGCTGTTTTCTTTTGACAAGCAGAACCGCTGAACTTTTTCTGAGATTTTCCTTTACTGGTAGTAACAGACCAAAGAGTCCTTAATTACAGACCACTTGAAATTCTATACAGTTCCCTGCACACAAAACACATGTCCAAGCCTCAGCTGAAACATTGATGGTTACCACAGTGTCAGCAGACAGGGTCAAAATGTGTTTCCTTTTCATCAGACAGATATCAATCCAGTCATTTTTTAAAAAGAAATTCACATGAACCAGCCAAAATACCACAACACAGGAAATGGTAGACATGTTCAATAAATAGATAATCGCCAGCTCCCCCCATATTGCAACAGTTGTGTAATTTGTTGTAACAAATTGCAACTGGTTGAAGAACAGTCAATTGGGAAACCGTCTTGTTGCTGTAGGCCCTGCACTACAGCAACAAGACTGATGGGATGCAGCACCACTGGAATTTATATTATTCCAAGCTTGCTTTCTTATGTACCCACTGCCTCTTGCCATCTGATTACTGGCCTTGACTCACATGATGTGGCTTGGATCAGGGAGAGACAACATGTGTAAATAAAACTAAGCAAATTTGAAGGTAAAGAGTTAAGGGCCTAGAAATTCAGTATAGCCACGTTTGGGGCGCTACAGCATGGCGTTCGCTAACTTTTGCACCCGGCGCAACATAGCGCCACCTTCGCCGATATTCAGTTGCATCGCCCCAAGAGGTTGCTGCTGCGCTAAAGCAGGCGATGCACGACTATCATTAGGCGCTAAGCCGGCGATCCGGGGCGCAAACACCGAAGGCGGGCACAGCGCAGGTGCGGCGAGTTGCTCATTGAGGCCAGACAGTCAGGCGCCGGTCAGCACTTAAAGGGGGAGGGTGGAATTGCTTGGCTGCCATGCCCTGCACACTGCAGCCCCAAGGCAAGGCCTGAACACTGCTTCTGGAACAGCTCCACGCCCAGGAGAATGGAGAAGGCCAGGGAGAGAGCGCAGCGCTTCGGCGAGGGTGACCTGAGGCTGCTGGTTGGCGCAGTGGACCGCAGGCACCATATCCTCTTCCCTGAGGGTGGCAGGAGGCCGCTGCCTGCCGAATATCGGAAAGCATGGAGGGATGTGACAAACAGGGTCACGTCCAACAGCGTGGTTGGCAGGACACCAGCCCAGTGCCGGAAAAAATTCAACGAACTCACTCGGGTTGTCAGGGTGAGTACCCTTTCCAGTATCCTCCTCATCCCTGCATGTGCACCTCACTTTATGGCCAAACAGGTCTGAAAGCCCTAATGGCCAGCCCTCATCCAGCAGCTATGGGACTGTCATGAAAAGCACTTGCGCAATCAGGACTTTAGACACTGTCAGGGCTATTCGACCATGGGAGGCAGTGCGGGCAAGATCAGGGCTTGACACTGTACTTAGGGGCGGTCCTTTCTCTTGCAGGCCAAGCTGGCGCATAACAGAAGACAGCAGCGACAGACCGGGGGAGGCCGTCCTGACCTGAAACAGCTGAGCGACCTTGAGCAGCGAGTGGAGCGGATCATGGCAGGCCGGCTGAGTGGCCCCGTCGCCACTGGAGATGCTGACCCTGTTCTGGGCACCAGTGGTAAGGTCATCACCTTTTTGACCTCTCCCTTTCCACTTGCGCCTCACGCCAGCATCCTTTGCCACTATCGAACCAATGCAGTGCACAGCAGCACTCATGCCTCCCTAGCTGCCGCCCTGTCCTCACTCTAAAGCAACTCTTGTGCCTCCCTGCTTTCAGATGGTGACTCGCCAGGTGAGGAGGCGGCCCCTCAAGCTGGCACTGTGTCTGAGTCAGACATAGAGGAGGAGGAAGAGGAAGCCAGCCCATCAGGGACACCCTCAGCCGAGGCAGCCCATGGCCATGATGGTGACATGTCTTCCCTGGAGGGGAGCAGGGGGGAAGGGTCGGAGGAGAGTGAAGCTCCGGGGACCAGCGGGCTGCAGCAACGCGGGAGGGGTGGGGAAGCTCGGTGGCCTTCTCCCCGGAGGGTGAGTGCGGCCTCCAGTCCTGCTACAGTGAGCGCAGAGGAGGTGCGGCTCCTAGCGGAAATGGGCGCCCAGGCTGAGCGCAGGCACACTGAGCTCATGGCTGCAGTGGCAAGGATGCCTGATTCCATAGAGTCACTGGCAAGGAGTGTGCAGGAATTCGGGGCAGCACAGGCCAGGAGTCTGCAACAATTCAGTGCAGCACAGGCCAGGAGTCTGCAGCAATTCAGTGCAGCACAGGCCAGGAGTCTGCAGGACATCGCGGCAGCACAGGCTAGGAGTCAGCAGGACTTCGCTGCTTCACAGGCGGCTTCTAGCCAAGTGCTCAGTCGTGCCGTGCATTCACTGGCTGCTGTCATGCAGACACAGACCAGGGCCACACGGGCACTAACTGCTGCCACACTCGCTGGATCGGCCAGGCATCGCCGGGGCACTCGTTGTGCCGCAGCAGCCCAGCAGTCTGTGCCTCAGCAGATTGCTGCGCATGCTGTAGTGCTGGCCCGTGCGCGTGCCAATGTCTCAGCCGACCAGGGAGTGCCTGTGATCTGTCAGGTTGGCAGCATTCCTGCAGCCAACACTGTCACTCCTCCATTGCAGCTGCCACCAGCTGTTGGACAGACTGCTGCCGCCCAAGCAGAGTTGGAGCAGTCAGCAGCCGGCCCCTCCAGGCCCAGAGCTGGTCCAGGCCGACCCCCAAGGGCATCTGCCGTCTCACCATCTGACCCTCAGCAGCTTTCCCCCAGCCTTGCTGCAGCCACTGGGGTCCCATTGAGGAGGAGCTGCAGGGTGGGTAGGGGCCAGTCACGGAAGCGAAACGGATCACCCTCGCAGGGGAAAAAGTAGAAGGTGTGGCCAAATGTTTTGTTTTACTTATAAAAGCCGAGACTGGTGTATTTGTTTCATATATAAAAGCCGAGACTGGTGTATTTGTTTCATATTTAAAAGCCGAGACTGGTATATTTGTTTCATATTTAAAAGCCGAGACTGGTGTATTTGTTTCATATTTAAAAGCCGAGACTGGTGTATTTGTTTCATATATAAAAGCCGAGACTGGTGTATTTGTTTCATATTTAAAGGCCGAGACTGGTGTATTTGTTTCATATTTAAAGGCCGAGACTGGTATATTTGTTTTACTTGTAAAGGCCGAGACTGGTGTATTTGTGTTTTTTGGGGGGATTTCTCTCCATTAGTTTGTCATGTGGGAAGGGCACAGAGGTATCTGATATGCCATCAATGACTCAAAGACAAGGATTCAACTGAAGGCTTTTAATCACTAAGAACATAGCAGCATAGCAGGTCTTCCCACATCGGGTTCATCTGGTAGTGAGTGACTCATACAGCTCCTGAGACCTTTATATGGCAAAAGACAGGGGCGTAGCCAATACACACAATAGGAACAAAAGGGTGTGGTTCACACAATACAAGCAGGTAAAATACAAGCAGGTCTGATGAAGGCATATTTCATCACATTCACCCCTTCTACAGATTTAGTCTGTCCGGGGGTGTGATAGTCCTTCCTGAACGTCGCAACAGTACCTCGGGTTCTGACCGGGAGTCCGTGGTGCCCTCCTGGGCATACCCATGTGCCGGGGGTGTTGCAGGTACTTCTGGGGGTGGTGAGGATACCTCTGGGGGTGGTGGAGGTTCTTCTGGGGGTGGTGGTGATGGGTCGTCATCGTCGCTTCCTGCCGAGGCGAGGTCCTTTATGGACACGGTGTCTTCACGCCCGTCGGCGTGCTTGACGTACGCGTACTGTGGGTTTGCGTGGAGTCGGTGTACTGCCTCCACGAGGGGATCCGTTTTGTGGCCCCTCACATGCTTCCGTAACAGGACTGTCCCTGGGGTGGAGAGCCACGAGGGTAGGGATACTCCTGAGGTTGATTTGCGGGGAAAAACAAACATCTTCTCGTGAGGAGTGGCGTTAGTAGCAGTACACAGTAGCGACCTTATCGAGTGGAGTACGTCTGGGAGGACCTCTTGCCAGCAGGAGGTGGGGAGGCCTTTAGATCTTAGTGCTAAGGTGACCGCCTTTTACACTGTTGCGTTCTCCCTCTCCACTTGCCCATTACCCCGGGGGTTATAACTAGTGGTCCGACTCGTGGCTATCCCCTTCGACAGCAGGTATTGGCGCAGTTCATCGCTCATGAACGACACCCCCCTGTCAGTGTGGATGTAGTTAGGCATGCCGAACGTGCAAAACAGGTTGCCGAGGCACTGGTCATATCTGGGCAGGGGTAGGCGAATGGGAAGCGGGAGTACTCGTCCACAATGTTGAGAAAGTACACATTGCGGTCGGTGGAGGGGCGTGGTCCCTTGAAATCTAAGCTCAGGCGCTCGAATGGCCGTGTAGCTTTGATCAGGTGGGCTCGGTCGGGTCTGAAAAAACGGGGCTTGCATTCCGCACAGGTGCGGCAGTCCCTGGTCATAGACCGGACCTCCTCGATGGAATAGGGCAGGTTACGGGATTTTATAAAGTGGAATAGCCGGGTGACCCCCGGGTGGCAGAGGCCATTGTGGAGGCCCTGTAGCCTGTCCCCCTGGATGCTGGCACACATCCCTCGTGATAGGGCGTCGGGGGATTCGTTGAGGGCCCCCGGCCTATATATTATGTCGTACTCAAACGTGGAGAGTTCGATCCGCCACCTGAGAATTTTGTCGTTCTTGATCTTCCCCCTCTGTTTGTTGTTAAACATGAAGGCTACCGACCGCTGGTCGGTAAGCAGGGTGAAGCGTTTGCCGGCTAGGTAGTGCCTCCAGTGCCGCACTGCCTCCACTATGGCCTGGGCCTCCTTCTCTACCGAGGAGTGCCTGATCTCGGGCCCTTGGAGGGTTCTTGAGAAAAAGGCTATGGGCCGCCCATCCTGGTTGAGGGTGGCTGCTAAAGCGAAGTCGGACGCATCGCTTTTGACCTGGAAAGGGATGTTTTCGTCCACTGCCCGCAGCGCGGCCTTCTCAATGTCGTGTTTAGTGCTGTTGAAGGCGGCGTGGGCCTCGGCTGTGAGCGGGAAGGACGTTGATTTCAGGAGGGGACGGGCCTTGTCGGAATAATTGTGGACCCATTGGGCGTAATAGGAGAAGAACCCCAGGCACCTTTTCAGGGCCTTGGGAGTGTTTGGTAGGGGTAGCTCCCGTAGGGGGCGCAATCGGTCGGGGTCCGGACCGATTTCCCCGTTTTCCACCACGCAGCCCAGGATACAGAGGCGCGTGGTGCTAAAGACACACTTATCCTCGTTGTAGGTGAGATTGAGTCTGAGGGCGGTTTTCAGAAATCTCGCGAGGTTCGAGTCGTGGTCTTGCTGGTCGTGGCCGCAGATGGTGACGTTGTCTAGGTATGGGTAGGTGGCTGTTAACTGGTTCTCATCGACCATGCGTTCCATCTCCCGCTGGAAGACCGAGACCCCGTTCATTACCCCAAAGGGGACTCTGAGGAAGTGGTAGAGACGTCCGTTCGCCTCGAAGGCGGTGTATGGACGGTCCTCCGGCCTAATGGGGAGCTGGTGGTATGCCGATTTTAGGTCGATGGTGGAAAACACCCGGTATTGCGTGATTTGGTTAACCATATCCGCTATGCGGGGCAGAGGGTAGGCGTCTAGCTGGGTGTATAGATTAACCGTCTGGCTATAATCTATCACCATCCGCTTCTTTTCGCTACCCTTAACTACTACTACCTGGGCGCGCCACGGGCTGGTACTGCATTCGATGATACCCTCCCGCTTGAGTCTTTCTACTTCCGACGCAATGAACCATCTATCCTCCCAGCTGTACCGCCTACTCTTGGTTGCTATGGGTCGACAGTTGGGTGCGAGGTTGGCGAACAGAGAGGGCGGCTTGACCTTCAGGGTAGCCAGACCGCACACTGTGAGGGGCGGCTGGGACCCACCGTAGGTAAGCGTGATACTTTGGTGGTGGCACTGGAAGTCCAGACCCAAGATCACGCTCACACAGAGATCTGGCATTATCAATAGTTTAAAATCTCTGTAATCATTGCCTTTTACCGACAACATAACCGTGCAGAAACCTGTAATTTTTGAGGTATGAGTCTTATCGGCCATGGCGATTTTGCCCTGTGTGGGGACTATCATTGGAGAAAGTCGTTTTACCAGGCTAGGATGAATAAAGCTTTCGGTGCTCCCGCAGTCAATCAAGCATTTAACCTTGTTCCCGTTTACCTCTATGTCCATCATCGATTTAGACAACGGATGTGGCCTGGATTGATCCACTGTGATCGAGGCCACCAGTGGGTCCTGGAGGTCCGTGTAGTCGGGGCAAGATGGTGGACTCCATGAGGGTGGACAAGATGGCTTCCAAGATGGCCGCTCCCACGGCGCGCACGCGGCAGTGGTGGAGTTGGAGGCGGGGTTCCATCTGCAGACTTTGCTGAAATGTCCTTTCTTCCCGCATTTAAAACAGGTGGTGCCCTTCGCTGGGCACAGATGCCTGGAGTGTTTGTCCTGACCGCAGAAGTAGCATTTCGGGCCCCGATGCATCGCGGCAGTAGTGGGGCTCCTGGGTGGAGGCTGGGGCTCCGATGGTGCTGGGCTGGCCTGAGACCTGGGAGGTGAAGATGGCTTCCAAGATGGCGGCCCCCACGAGGCGGAGTGGGCCGCGTGGCCTGGGGAACAGGATTCAGAGTTCCTCTGGGCCATATCCAGCAATCGCGCTATATCTATAGCCTGTTTTAAGTCCAGTCCCTCCTTTTCAAACAGTTTCTGCCGAATATAATTTGAACTAAGGCCCACAATAAGGGAGTCTCGAATCAGCTCCTCCGTGTACGTGATGGCAGACACGGCCTTACAGTTACAGTCTCTGCCCAGTACTTTTAGGTTTAGTATAAAGTCCTCTAGTGACTCACCATGCCGCTGCGTGCGAGTAGTCAGAAGATGCCTGGCGTACACCACATTTATTGGCCGCGCGTAGTGGGCCTTCAGGATGGTGCAGGCCTCCTCGTAGCTGGTGGCATCTTGGATGAGAGGGGAGACCCGATGGCTCACCCAGTTTCGCAGGATTCCCAGTTTCATGTCTCCGGTAGCGGTTTCGGCTGCGGCTATGGCAGTGGATGAGTTTGCAATGAAAAATTCGAAGCATTGGAACCAGTGTCCGAACTGTGTGGCTGCGTCTGAGGCATGGGGGTCCAGATCCAAGCGCTCTGGTTTCAGGAGTCGATCCATCTTGGTGTTTTAGTGATTAAAATTGATATGCCATCAATGACTCAAAGACAAGGATTCAACTGAAGGCTTTTAATCACTAAGAACATAGCAGCATAGCAGGTCTTCCCACATCGGGTTCATCTGGTAGTGAGTGACTCATACAGCTCCTGAGACCTTTATATGGCAAAAGACAGGGGCGTAGCCAATACACACAATAGGAACAAAAGGGTGTGGTTCACACAATACAAGCAGGTAAAATACAAGCAGGTCTGATGAAGGCATATTTCATCACAGTATCATAGTAAAAAATTTTCTTAAATCGCACTGTCCATGCTTTCTTTTGGAAGTCCTGGTTGCCCTGCTCGGCTGAGGGCTTGTGGAGTGGCTACATTCATCTTCTGCCATTGGCACAAGCCATTCCCTGGGAGGGGGCCTAGAACCGACTTGCAATAAGCCGCCGACGGGCGGCCCTTGCACTTTCTGCCTCCCTCCTGTGCTGGTCCTCCTCCTCCTCCTCCTCTGGTGGTCCTCCAATGTCTGCTGGCAGTGGCTGAGTCCTGCGGATAGCCAGGTTGTGCAGCATGCAGCACACGACAACGAAATGGAAGACTCGCTCAGGCAAGTACTGTAGGGTTCCCCCGGAACGATCCAGACAGCGGAACCGTTGCTTCAGCACGCCGATTGTTTGCTCAATGATGTTTCTGGTTGCTTGATGGTTCTCATTGTATCCCTCTTCAGCAGGGGTGCTGGGCGCATGGAGCGGGGTCATCAGCCAGGTGCACAAAAGATAGCCTTTGTCCCCGAGAAGCCATCCTCGTGGGTGAGGCTGGGCCTCGAACATGTCTACCACAGAAGTCTGGCGCAGGATGAAGGCATCGTGGCTGCTGCCTGGAAAGCGGGCATTGACAGCTAGGATGAGCTGCCTGTGATCACACACCAACTGCACGTTGAGCGAATGGTAGCCCTTCCGGTTGCGGTAATCCTCGGCATTCTCTAGAGGTGCCCGCAAAGCCACATGCGTGCAGTCAATGGCGCCCTGCACCATGGGGAAGCCCGCTAATGCTGCAAAGCCCATTGCACGCTGTTGCTGCTTGTCAACGGTCATGGGGAAGGAGATGAACTGACGTCTCCTTCTGAAAAGGGCATTGGTCACCTGGCGGATGCAGCAATGTACCGCAAACTGGGAGATGTTGGAAATGTCCCCAGTAGCGGATTGGAAGGAGCCGGTGGCATAGAAGTTGAGAGCCACCGTCACCTTCACTGCCACCGACAGAGACGTCCTGCTCCTCAGCTGTGGCTGCAGATCTCCGTGAAGCAGGTGGCAGATCTCATTGACCACCTCCCTTCTGAATCGCAGCCTCCGAACACACTGCTGCTCAGACATGTTCAGATATGAGAACTGCTGGCGATATACCCTGGGTGGGTAAGGCCTCCTTTGCCGACGCCTGTTGCCCCTTCTCTGTCTGGCCATGACTGGCATTCTCTCACGGCGTCTCTGAGCCCTTTGAATGCAATGGAGAAGCCCAACGTTTCCACCCATTGCAGCCCCCATTATATGTTTCCAATCAATGCTATGACTCTGAAGTTAAAGACAAGTGCAAAGCTGTGGCCTGAAGCCACAAGTACCTGTGCGAGTGTTGAGCCAAACCAGAAAGCTCTCTACCTTTGTCTCTCTCCAAAGATCCGTCTCTCACAAAGAAGGAGTGGTGCAAAATGGCTGCCATTTACACTGCAGGAGGAGTCCCTTTTAATTAGCGCCCCCCGCGCCTGGGAACCGTTCCCCTCTACCAGTCGCTAGGGTCGCCAGGCGCACAATAGGCCGGCGCCATTGAATTTCTGGTTTGGGGCGCACAAAGGGCGTTGCACCATGAAATGGCGTCAGGATCTGCGCGCGCAGCTGAGCTCGCGCAAAGGTTTTGCGCCGCCGCTAAATCTTAACTGAAGTTCGCAAGAGGCGCAGATCGCGCTGCGCCCGGGCGCTAGCCACTTAGCACCCCACTTCTCCTCCTCCTAAGGCGCTAGCGGCTGGCGCAAACAACTGAATTTCTAGGCCAAGAGGTTCACTGGCATCAGTCTGGAATTTATGACAGGGGCTTGGTTCAGCATTTATCATTTCAGTCTACCTTTCAAGAGATTGCAACAAGGCATAATTAATATTGTTTAACTTTGAGAAGAACTTTCCTATCAAGCTAAATAATATTGTTTACTTTTGTAAACAAAGGTAGAGCCAGAAGTAAAACAATAATAGATGCTTTAGAAATGTGACATGAACCTTGGGATAGCCCCATCTCTGAAAGTGCTTATGCTCTGTCTTGCTGTCTCAGTTCAGGCACTGTAAATATCCTGTAACCAGTAAAGTTGCAAATTAAAAAGAGTGAAAGTGTGAGAGAAACAGAATTAACAGGGGTAATTTAAACCCCCAAGAATGGGTGGCTTTGGTCAGGTGAGAAGTTAAAATTTAAAACATTTCAAACCTGACTCCAACCTGCCTACTTCCGCTTTTAACGGAGGCGGGACGGGGATGCGGGTGGTCAATCCTCCAAAAGGAGGCGAGAAGGGCTGGATCCATAAGGTAAGTGCATTTACAGCACTGCTTGTGGACCAGGAGGAGCAGGAGTGTTTCCCCCCAGCCCAACAAACTTACCTGCTTCCAGTTCCACGACTCCCCGCCGTGATCTCCCCCACCCCCACGCTCTGCCGCACCCCCATGCCTCTCCCCACCCCCTCGCTCTCCCCCTCCCCCTCGCTCTCCCCCTCCCCCACCCCCTCGCTCTCCCCCTCCCCCACCCCCTCGCTCTCCCCCTCCCCCACCCCCACGCTCCTCCCCCCTCCCCCCACCCTCCCTCGCTCTCCCCCTCCCCCTCCCCCCTCGCTCTCCCCCTCCCCCACCCTCCACCCCCACGCTCTCCTCCTCCCCCACCCCCACGCTCTCCCCTCCCCTCCCACCCCCACGCTCTCCCCCTCCCCCACCCCCACCTCTCCCCCCACCCCCACCCCCACGCTCTCCCCTCCCCCACCCCACCCCCACGCTCCTCCCCCCTCCCCCACCCACCCCACGCTCTCCCCTCCCCACCCCACGCTCTCCCCCACCCCCACCCCCTCCCCCACGCTCTCCCCCTCCCCCACCCCCTCTCCCCCCCTCCCCCACCCCTCCCCCACGCTCTCCCCCTCCCCCCACCCCCTCGCTCTCCCCCCCCCCCACCCCCACGCTCTCCTCCTCCCCCACCCCCTCGCTCTCCCCCTCCCCCACCCCCTTGCACCCCTCCCCCCCACCCCCTCCCTCTCCCCCTCCCCCTCCCCCACCCCCTCCCTCACCCTCTCGCTCTCCCCCACCCCCTCCCCCCACCTCCACCCCCACGCTCTCCCCCACCCCCTCCCCCACCCTCTCGCTCTCCCCCACCCCCACCCCCCCCACGCTCTGCCCCACCCCCACGCTCTGCCCAACCCCCACGCTCTCCCCCACCCCCTCACCGACCCCCACCCCCCCACGCTCTGCCCCACCCCCTCCCCCCCCACGCTCTCCCCCCACCCCCTCGCTCTCCCCCACCCCCACCCCCTCGCTCTCCCCCACCCCCTCCCCCACCCCCTCCCCCACCCCCTCGCTCTCCCCCACCCCCTCCCCCACGCTCTCCCCCACCCCCTCCCCCACGCTCTCCCCCACCCCCTCGCTCTCCCCCTCCCCCACCCCCTCGCTCTCCCCCACCCCCACCCCCTCGCTCTCCCCCTCCCCCACCCCCTCGCTCTCCCCCACCCCCACCCCCTCGCTCTCCCCCACCCCCTCCCCCACGCTCTCCCCCACGCTCTCCCCCACCCCCTCCCCCACGCTCTCCCCCACGCTCTCCCCACCCCCTCGTTCTCCCCCACGCTCTCCCCCACCCCCACCCCCTCGCTCTCCCCCACCCCCTCCCCCACGCTCTCCCCACCCCCTCGTTCTCCCCCACGCTCTCCCCCACCCCCTCCCCCACGCTCTCCCCCACCCCCACCCCCTCGCTCTCCCCCTCCCCCACCCCCTCGCTCTCCCCCCTCCCCCTCCCCACCCCCTCGCTCTCCCCCTCCACCACCCCCACCCCCTCGCTCTCCCCCTCCCCACCCCCTCGCTCTCCCCCTCCCCCTCGCTCTCCCCCCTCCCCCTCCCCACGCCCCACCCCCACCCCCTCGCTCTCCCCCTCCCCCACGCTCGCCCCCTCCCCCTCCCCCACCCCCACGCTCTCCCCCTCCCCCTCGCTCTCCCCCCTCGCCCTCCCCACCCCCTCGCTCTCCCCCTCCCCCACCCCCACCCCATCGCTCTCCCCCTCCCCCACGCTCGCCCCCTCCCCCTCCCCCTCGCTCTCCCCGTCCCCCTACCCCTCCCCCACGCTCTCCCCCACCCCCACCCCCCCACGCACTCCCCCCCACGCTCTCCCCCACCTCCTCCCCCAACCCCTCCCTCTCCCCCACCCCCTCCCCCTTGCTCTCCCCCACCCCCTCCCCCTCGCTCTCCCCCACCCCCTCCCCCACCCCCTCCCTCTCCCCCTCCCCCTTGCTCTACCCCACCCCCTCCCCCTCCCTCTCCCCCACCCCCTCCCCCTCGCTCTCCCCCACCCCTTCGCCCTCGCTCTCCCCCACGCCCTCCCCCTCGCCCTCGCTCTCCCCCACCCCCTCCCCCTCGCTCTCCCCCACCCCCTCCCCCTCCCCCTCGCTCTCCCCCACCCCCACCCCCACCCCCTCGCTCTCCCCCTCCCCCTCGCTCTCCCCCACCCCTCCCCCTCGCTCCCCCCACCCCCTCCCCCTCCCCCTCGCTCTCCCCCACCCCCACCCCCTCGCTCACCCCACCCCCTCCCCCTCCCCCTCGCTCTCCCCCACCCCCACACCCTCGCTGACCCCCACCCCCTCGCTCTCCCCCACCCCCTCCCCCTCCCTCTCCCCCACCCCCTCCCCCTCGCCCTCGCTCTCCCCCACCCCCTCCCCCTCCCCCTCGCTCTCCCCCACCCCCACCCCTCGCTCTCCCCCTCCGCCTCGCTCTCCCCCACCCCTCGCTCTCCCCCACCCCCTCGTTCTCCCCCAGGCTCTCCCCCACCCCCTCGCTCTCCCCCACCCCCTCCCCCACCCCCACCCCCCCGCTCTCCCCCTCCCCCACTCCCTCGCTCTCCCCCTCCCCCTCCCCCTCCCCACCCCCACGCTCTCCCCCTCCCCCTCCCCCACCCCCCCGCTCTCCCCCTCCCCCACCCCTCGTCGCTCTCCCCCTCCCCCTCGCTCTCCCCCCTCCCCCTCCCTCTCCCCCTCCCCCACCACCTCGCTCTCCCCCCTCCCCCTCGCTCTCCCCCTCCCCCACCCCCTCGCTCTCCCCCTCCCCCACGCCCTCCCCCACCCCCCCTCGCTCTCCCCCTCCCCCACCCCCCCTCGCTCTCCCCCTCCCCCACCCCCTCGCTCTCGCCCTCCCCCACCCCCTCGCTCTCCCCCACCCCCTCCCCCACCCCACCCCCTCGCTCTCCCCCTC
The DNA here is from genome assembly GCF_052327205.1 of Somniosus microcephalus. Lineage (NCBI taxonomy): Eukaryota > Metazoa > Chordata > Chondrichthyes > Squaliformes > Somniosidae > Somniosus > Somniosus microcephalus. Next base: position 273,798,303 of record NC_140990.1, on the reverse strand, counting down.
CCCCACCCCCTCGCTCTCCCCCTCCCCCTCGCTCTCCCCCTCCCCCTCGCTCTCCCCCTCCCCCACACCCTCGCTCTCCCCCCTCGCTCTCCCCCTCCCCCTCGCTCTCCCCCCTCCCCCTCCCCCTCGCTCTCCCCCTCCCCCACCCGCAGGCTCTCCCCCTCCCCCTCCCCCTCCCCCTCGCTCTCCCCCTCCCCCTCCCCCTCCCCCACCCCCAGGCTCTCCCCCTCCCCCACCCCCTCGCTCTCCCCCTCCCCCTCGCTCTCCCCCTCGCTCTCCCCCCTCCCCCACCCCACGCCCACGCTCGCCGCCTCCCCCTCCCCCACGCTCTCTCCCTCCCCCACCCCCTCGCTCTCCCCCGCCCCCACCCCCTCGCTCTCCCCCACCCCCTCCCCCTCGCTCTCCCCACCCCCTCCCCCACCCCCTCCCCCTTGCTCTCCCCCACCCCCTCCCCCACCCCCACCCCCTCCCCCTCGCTCTCCCCCACCCCCTCCCCCTCGCTCTCCCCCACACCCTCGCTCTCCCCCACCCCCTCCCCCTCGCTCTCCCCCACCCCCTCGCTCTCCCCCACCCCTCCCCCTCCCCCTCGCTCTCCCCCACCCCTCCCCCTCGCTCTCGCCCAACCCTCCCCCTCCCCCTCCCCCACCCCTCCCCCTCCCCTCGCTCTCCCCCACCCCTCCCCCACCCCCTCGCTCTCGCCCACCCCTCCCCCTCCCCCACCCCTCCCCCTCCCCCTCGCTCTCCCCCACCCCTCCCCCTCGCTCTCTCCCACCCCTCCCCCTCGCCCTCGCTCTCCCCCACCCCTCCCCCTCGCTCTCCTCCACCCCTCCCCCTCCCCCTCGCTCCCCCCACCCCCTCCCCTCGCTTCCCCCACCCCCTGCCTCCCCTCCCCCTCGCTCTCCCCCATCCCCAAACCCAACCCCCCCACCCCCTCCCCCTCCTCCTCGCTCTCCCCCACCCCCACCCCCTCGCTCTCCCCCACCCCCACCCCCACCCCCTCGCTCTCCCCCACACCCACCCCCACCCCCTCGCTCTCCCCCACACCCTCCCCCACCCCCTCCCCCTACCCCACCCCCCCTCCCCCCACACCCACCCTCACCCCCCCACACCCCCCACTCTCCCCCCCACACCCCCCTCCCCCTCCCTCTCCCCCCTCCCCCCACTCTCCCCCCCACACCCCCCACTCTCCCCCCCACACCCCCCACTCTCCCCCCCACACCCCCCTCCCTCTCCCCCCTCCCCCTCCCTCTCCCCCTCCCTCACCCCCACTCGCTCTCCCCACCCCCTCCCTCTCCCCCACCCCCACCCGCACCCCCACGCTCTCCCCCTCCCCCACCCCCTCCCCCTCCTCCACCCACACCCCCTCCCCCTCCCCCACCCCCACGCTCTCCCCCTCCCCCACCCCCTCGCTCTCCCCCTCCCCCACCCCTCCCCCACGCTCTCCCCCTCCCCCACCCCCTCGCTCTCCCCCTCCCCCACCCCCACGCTCTCCTCCTCCCCCACCCCCTCGCTCTCCCCCTCCCCCACCCCCTCGCTCTCCCCCTCCCCCTCCCCCACCCCCTCGCTCTCCCCCTCCCCCTCCCCCACCCCCTCCCTCTCCCCCTCCCCCTCCCCCACCCTCTCGCTCTCCCCCACCCCCTCCCCCACCCTCTCGCTCTCCCGCACCCCCACCCCCCCCAAGCTCTGCCCCACCCCCACGCTCTGCCCAACCCCCACGCTCTCCCCCACCCCCTCACCGACCCCCACACCCCCACGCTCTCCCCCACCCCCTCCCCCATGCTCTCCCCCACCCCCTCGTGCTCCCCCACGCTCTCCCCCACCCCCTCCCCCACCCCCTCGCTCTCCCCCACCCCCACCCCCTCGCTCTCCCCCACCCCCTCCCCCACGCTCTCCCCACCCCCTCGTTCTCCCCCACGCTCTCCCCCACCCCCTCCCCCACGCTCTCCCCCACCCCCACCCCCTCGCTCTCCCCCTCCCCCACCCCCTCGCTCTCCCCCTCCCCCTCGCTCTCCCCCCTGCTCTCCCCCTCCCCCACCCCCTCGCTCTCCCCCTCCCCCTCGCTCTCCCCCTCCCCCTCCCCACCCCCTCGCTCTCCCCCTCCCCCACCCCCTCGCTCTCCCCCGCCCCACCCCCTCGCTCTCCCCCTCCCCACCCCCTCCCCCTCCCCACCCCCTCGCTCTCCCCCTGCCCCACCCCCACCCCCACCCCCTCGCTCTCCCCCTACCCCACGCTCGCCCCCTCCCCCTCCCCCACCCCAACGCTCTCCCCCTCCCCCTCGCTCTCCCCCCTCCCCACCCCCTCGCTCTCCCCCTCCCCCACCCCCACCCCATCGCTCTCCCCCTCCCCCACGCTCGCCCCCTTCCCCTCCCCCACCCCCACGCTCTCCCCCTCCCCCACGCTCTCCCCGTCCCCCTACCCCTCCCCCTCGCTCTCCCCCTCCCCCTCCCCCACGCTCTCCCCCACCCCCACCCCCCCACGCTCTCCCCCTCCCCCACGCTCTCCCCCTCCCCCACCCACCCCCTCGCTCTCCCCCTCCCCCACCCCCTCGCTCTCCCCCACCCCCTCCCCCACCCCACCCCCTCGCTCTCCCCCACCCCCTCCCCCACCCCACCCCCTCGCTCTCCCCCTCCCCCACCCCCTCGCTATCCCCCTCCCCCACCCCCTCGCTCTCCCCCGCCCCCTCCCCCTCGCTCTCCCCCACCCCCTCCCCCTGCCCCACCCCCACCCCCTCGCTCTCCCCCTCCCCCACGCTCGCCCCCTCCCCCTCCCCCTCCCCCACCCCCACGCTCTCCCCCTCCCCCTCGCTCTCCCCCCTCCCCCTCCCCACCCCCTCGCTCTCCCCCTCCCCCACCCCCACCCCATCGCTCTCCCCCTCCCCCACGCTCGCCCCCTTCCCCTCCCCCACCCCCACGCTCTCCCCCTCCCCCACGCTCTCCCCGTCCCCCTACCCCTCCCCCTCGCTCTCCCCCTCCCCCTCCCCCACGCTCTCCCCCACCCCCACCCCCCCACGCTCTCCCCCTCCCCCACCCCCTCGCTCTCCCCCTCCCCCACCCCACGCTCTCCCCCTCCCCCACCCACCCCCTCGCTCTCCCCCTCCCCCACCCCCTCGCTCTCCCCCACCCCCTCCCCCACCCCACCCCCTCGCTCTCCCCCTCCCCCACCCCCTCGCTCTCCCCCTCCCCCACACCCTCGCTCTCCCCCTCCCCCTCGCTCTCCCCCTCCCCCACCCGCAGGCTCTCCCCCTCCCCCACCCCCTCGCTCTCCCCCTACCCCACCCCCTCTCCCCCTCCCCCACCCCCTCGCTCTCCCCCTCCCCCTCCCCCAGGCTCTCCCCCTCCCCCACCCCCTCGCTCTCCCCCTCCCCCTCGCTCTCCCCCTCCCCCTCCCCACCCCCACGCTCGCCGCCTCCCCCTCCCCCACGCTCTCCCCCTCCCCCACCCCCTCGCTCTCCCCCGCCCCCTCCCCCTCGCTCTCCCCCACCCCCTCCCCCTCGCTCTCCCCCACCCCCTCCCCCACCCCCTCGCTCTCCCTCACCCCCTCCCCTCGCTCTCCCCCCACCCCCTCGCTCTCCCCCACACCCTCGCTCTCCCCCACCCCCTCCCCCTCGCTCTCCCCCACCCCCTCCCCCTCGCTCTCCCCCACCCCTCCCCCTCCCCCTCGCTCTCCCCCACCCCTCCCCCACCCCCTCGCTCTCCCCCACCCCCTCCCCCACACCCTCGCTCTCGCCCACCCCTCCCCCTTCCCCTCCCCACCCCTCCCCCTCCCCCTCGCTCTCCCCCACCCCTCCCCCTCGCTCTCCCCCACCCCTCCCCCTCGCCCTCGCTCTCCCCCACCCCTCCCCTCCCCCTCGCTCTCCCCCACCCCTCCCCCTCGCTCTCGCCCACCCCTCCCCCTCCCCCTCCCCCTCGCTCTCCCCCACCCCTCCCCCACCCCCTCGCTCTCGCCCACCCCTCCCCCACCCCTCCCCCTCGCTCTCCCCCACCCCTCCCCCTCGCTCTCCCCCACCCCTCCCCCTCGCCCTCGCTCTCCCCCACCCCTCCCCCTCGCTCTCCCCCTACCCCACCCCCCTCTCCCCTCACACCCACCCTCACCCCCCCCACACCCCCCCTCCCCCTCCCCCCTCCCCCCACTCTCCCCCCCACACCCCCCACTCTCCCCCCCACACCCCCCACTCTCCCCCCCACACCCTCCCTCACCCCCACTCGCTCTCCCCCACCCCCTCCCTCTCCCCCACCCCCTCCCTCTCCCCCACCCCCACCCCTCCCTCTCCCCCACACCCCCCTCCCTCTCCCCCCAACACCCCCCCACCCCCCCTCCCGCTCCCCCCTCAACCCCCCCTCCCCCCCTCAACCCCCCTCCTCCCTCTCCCCCCCACACCGCCCCTCACCCCCACCCTCCCTCCCCCACCCCCTCCCTCCCTCCCCCCCACACCCCCCCACACTCTCCCCCCTCACCCCCTCCCTCTCCCCCCCACACCCAATACAATAATACAATACAATACAAATCGCTTTATTGGCATGATAAGGTACATCTTATGTTGCCAAAGCATCAAAATACATTTATGGTTGAACACATAAACGCGGTTCCATTCATACAGTGTATAAACAGGTATATCCCTGAGTTTATAAATATATTTTCGCCTTGTTTATATATACTCTTGTCTTAGTTTACTGGTTGTCCCTCTGTTCATGGCAAGCTGTAACATAGTGTGCCGCCAGTGTTACACAGCTT